>NC_092451.1:1953299-2015289 GCF_036169615.1 Heliangelus exortis | reverse complement strand
TAATGATTATAATAATAATAATTTAAAAAAAATCCATGGAGGAGGCGTAGATCCATCCCCTTAGCCAGGGAGTTTGTGGATGAGCTGAGCCAGGGAACAGACAGTTGGATTTCCCTCGTTTCTCCCTTCCCATAAATCACAACTCCAGAGCCCTTTAAACTCTGCAATCTGAGCTGTTCCAATAAGGAAGGGAATGAAAGGCTGAGTCTCCCTGGAAGCCTCCAGAGCCATAAATCTCCCGTGTACAAACACATCCCAGGTTTCCAAGTGCATTTATTTTATTGTATTGTTTTAACAGGAAAAAAAAAAAAAAATTAAAAAAAAAATTAAAAATCCAAACTGCAATAAACTCAGCCCCTCGTTAGCTGCCTCTGTGTCCAGGGCAAATGAACAAAATTAGGACAAAGTCAATCAAAAGCTCAGCTGAGTGCTGACCCCCCCCCCCTTAAGGGGGTTCCCTGTCAGCCCCCCTGGAAAGGGCTGGGGGTCTGGTCCTGCTCTGCCCAGCACTGCATTTGGACCCCAAATCCAGCAGCCCTGCCATGATCCCAACATCCCTGCCATGATCCCAGTATCCTTGCCATGATCCTAGAATCATTGCCATGATCCCAACATCCTTGCCACGATCCCAACATCCCTGCCATGATCCCAACATCCCTGCCAGGATCCCAAAATCCTTGCCCTGGTCTCAGCATCCTTGCCATGGTCCCAGAATCATTGCCATGATCCCAACATCCTTCCCCTGATCCCAACATCTTTCCCATGATCCCAACATCCCTGCCACGATCCCAACATCCTTGCCATGATCCCAGTATCCTTTCCATGATCCTAGAATCATTGCCATGGCCCCAACATCCTGCCATGATCCCAGTATCCTTGCCATGGCCCCAACATCCCTGCCAGGATCCCAAAATCCTTGCCCTGGTCTCAGCATCCTTGCCATGGTCCCAGAATTATTGCCAAGATCCCAGCATCCTTCCCATGGTCCCAGTATCCCTGCCATGGTCCCAACATCCCTTCCACAGTCCCAACATCCCTGCCATGGTCCCAACATCCTTGCCATGATCCCAGTATCTCTGCCATGATCCCAATATCCCTGCCACAGCCCCAGCATCCTTGCCATGATCCCAACATCTTTGCCATGATCCCAGTGTCTCTGCCACAGCCCCAGCATCCCTGCCACGATCCCAACATCCTTGCCATGATCCCAGTATTCCTGCCATGGCCCCAACATCCTTGCCACAGTCCCAACATCCCTTCCATGATCCCAGTATCCCTGCCATGATCCCAACATCCCTGCCTGGCCCCCCTGACAACATTTAGGGTTTAATTGATTCAGTTTCATGTGGTCCCCACTCTGGTCCCCACCCCAAGTGACAGCAGCAGGGGGACAGGGACGGGCTGGGGACACACTCACACACATCCCTGTCCCCCAAACCCCAGCAGCAGGTCCCAAACCCCCCAAACTGGACACTGGGGCAGTTTTGGGCTGTCAGTCATTAATCACCCACTGAGAATCCCAAAGGCTCTGGATGCAGGGCCAGGAGACCTGGGACAGGGATGGGATGGCAGAATCCCAGGATCCAGCAGGGAGCATCCCTCAGGTGTTGCTGACTTTCCCAAGCTCAGGGGATGCCCGGGGTGGGTTTGATGGGGGAAAAAAACTGGAAATCAACCCCTGAGCTACCCAGGAAGGAAAAAGCAAGGAAAAAGTCATTAATCACCCACTGAGAATCCTGAAGGCTCCGGATGCAAAGCCAGGAGACCCTGGGGACAGGGATGGGATGGCAGAATCCCAGGATCCAGCAGGAGCACCCCTCAGGTGTTGCTGATTTTCCCAAACTCGGGGATGCCCGGGGTGGGTTGATGGGGGGAAAAAAACTGGAAATCAACCCCTGAGCTACCCAGGAAGAAAAAAGCAAGGAAAAAGTCATTAATCACCCACTGAGAATCCCAAAGGCTCTGGATGCAGGGCCAGGAGACCCTGGGACAGGGATGGGATGGCAGAATCCCAGGATCCAGCAGGGAGCATCCCTCAGGTGTTGCTGACTTTCCCAAGCTCAGGGGATGCCCGGGGTGGGTTTGATGGGGAAAAAAAACTGGAAATCAACCCCTGAGCTACCCAGGAAGGAAAAAGCAAGGAAAAAGTCATTAATCACCCACTGAGAATCCTGAAGCTCCGGATGCAAAGCCAGGAGACCCTGGGGACAGGGATGGGATGGCAGAATCCCAGGATCCAGCAGGGAGCACCCCTCAGGTGTTGCTGATTTTCCCAAACTCGGGGATGCCCGGGGTGGGTTTGATGGGGGGAAAAAACTGGAAATCAACCCCTGAGCTACCCAGGAAGAAAAAAGCAAGAAAAGTCATTAATCACCCACTGAGAATCCCAAAGGCTCTGGATGCAGGGCCAGGAGACCCTGGGACAGGGATGGGATGGCAGAATCCCAGGATCCAGCAGGGAGCACCCCTCAGGTGTTGCTGATTTTCCCAAACTTGAGGGATGCCGGGGTGGGTTTGATGGGGTGGAAAAAACTGGAAATCAACCCCTGAGCTACCCAGGAAGGAAAAAGTCATTAATCACCCACTGAGAATCCCAAAGGCTCTGGATGCAAAGCCAGGAGACCCTGGGGACAGGGATGGGATGGCAGAATCCCAGGATCCAGCAGGGAGCACCCCTCAGGTGTTGCTGATTTTCCCAAGCTCAGGGGATGCCTGGGGTGGGTTTGATGGGGGGAAAAAACACTGGAAATCAACCCCTGAGCTACCCAGGAAGGAAAAGTCATTAATCACCCACTGAGAATCCCAAAGGCTCTGGATGCAGGGCCAGGAGACCCTGGGACAGGGATGGGATGGCAGAATCCCAGGATCAGCAGGGAGCATCCCTCAGGTGTTGCTGACTTCCCCAAACTTGAGGGATGCCCGGGGTGGTTTGATGGGGAAAAAACCTGGAAATCAACCCCTGAGCTACCCGGGAAGGAAAAAGTCATTAATCACCCACTGAGAATCCCAAAGGCTCCAGATGAAAAGCCAGGAGACCGGGATGGGATGGCAGAATCCCAGGATCCAGCAGGGAGCACCCCTCAGGTGTTGCTGACTTCCCCAAACTTGAGGGATGCCCGGGGTGGGTTTGATGGGGGAAAAAACTGGAAATCAACCCCTGAGCTACCCGGGAAGGAAAAAGCAAGGAAAAAGTCATTAATCACCCACTGAGAATCCAAAGGCTCTGGATGCAGGGACAGGAGACCCTGGGGACAGGGATGGGATGGCAGAATCCCAGGATCCAGCAGGGAACATCCCTCAGGTGTTGCTGATTTTCCCAAACTCGGGGGATGCCCGGGGTGGGTTTGATGGGGGGAAAAAAACCTGGAAATCAACCCCTGAGCTACCCGGGAAGGAAAAAGCAAGGAAAAAGTCATTAATCACCCACTGAGAATCCCAAAGGCTCTGGATGCAGGGCCAGGAGACCCTGGGACAGGGATGGGATGGCAGAATCCCAGGATCCAGCAGGGAGCATCCCTCAGGTGTTGCTGATTTTCCAAACTTGAGGGATGCCCGGGGTGGGTTTGATGGGGTGGAAAAAACTGGAAATCAACCCCTGAGCTACCCAGGAAGGAAAAAGTCATTAATCACCCACTGAGAATCCCAAAGGCTCTGGATGCAAAGCCAGGAGACCCTGGGGACAGGGATGGGATGGCAGAATCCCAGGATCCAGCAGGGAGCACCCCTCAGGTGTTGCTGATTTTCCCAAGCTCAGGGGATGCCTGGGGTGGGTTTGATGGGGGGAAAAAACACTGGAAATCAACCCCTGAGCTACCCGGGAAGGAAAAAGTCATTAATCACCCACTGAGAATCCCAAAGGCTCTGGATGCAGGGCCAGGAGACCCTGGGACAGGGATGGGATGGCAGAATCCCAGGATCCAGCAGGGAGCATCCCTCAGGTGTTGCTGACTTCCCCAAACTTGAGGGATGCCCGGGGTGGGTTTGATGGGGGAAAAAACCTGGAAATCAACCCCTGAGCTACCCGGGAAGGAAAAAGTCATTAATCACCCACTGAGAATCCCAAAGGCTCCAGATGAAAAGCCAGGAGACCGGGATGGGATGGCAGAATCCCAGGATCCAGCAGGGAGCACCCCTCAGGTGTTGCTGACTTCCCCAAACTTGAGGGATGCCCGGGGTGGGTTTGATGGGGGAAAAAACTGGAAATCAACCCCTGAGCTACCCGGGAAGGAAAAAGCAAGGAAAAAGTCATTAATCACCCACTGAGAATCCCAAAGGCTCTGGATGCAGGGACAGGAGACCCTGGGACAGGGATGGGATGGCAGAATCCCAGGATCCAGCAGGGAACATCCCTCAGGTGTTGCTGATTTTCCCAAACTCGGGGGATGCCCGGGGTGGGTTTGATGGGGGGAAAAAAACCTGGAAATCAACCCCTGAGCTACCCGGGAAGGAAAAAGTCATTAATCACCCACTCAGAATCCCAAAGGCTCTGGATGCAGGGCCAGGAGACCCTGGGACAGGGATGGGATGGCAGAATCCCAGGATCCAGCAGGGAGCATCCCTCAGGTGTTGCTGACTTCCCCAAACTCGGGGGATGCCCGGGGTGGGTTTGATGGGGTGGAAAAAAACTGGAAATCAACCCCTGAGCTACCCAGGAAGGAAAAAGTCATTAATCACCCACTGAGAATCCTGAAGGCTCTGGATGAAGGGACAGGAGACCCTGGGGACAGGGATGGGATGGCAGAATCCCAGGATCCAGCAGGGAACATCCCTCAGGTGTTGCTGATTTTCCCAAGCTCGGGGGATGCCGGGGGTGGGTTTGATGGGGGGAAAAAACTGGAAATCAACCCCTGAGCTACCCGGGAAGGAAAAAGCAACCTTTTTGGCTGGATTTCTGGGGAATGGAGCAGCCCAGAGCAGCACCCGTGTCCTGCCTCAGCCCACGGAGAAATTCCTGACTTATTGAATCACATTTGTCATCCCTAAATACATCTGCAGCTCCGTGTTGCTGAAGCCATAAACATCTTGAACTCCAGCTCTGCTCAGCGAGGCCTCTTTCAGCAGGCATTTATATTTAACTTTTTCCATATGCAGGGCCTGTCGCCTCCGTGTCATTTCCGGGAAAACCAGGATTGGGGGGGGGGAGGAGGGAGCCGGGGAGGGGGATTTAAGGGAGAGGGGAGGGGGTACAACGTGTCTTGGCCGGCTGGAGCAGCCCAGCTGCTGGCACGGGGTGAGAAATCCACCCCGGCAGAGCCAGGGCTCATTAATCATTTGAACTACTAAACTGCCAGCTCCTTTTCAAAGCTCCTTCAAGAAGTGTTTTCACCCAAAAATAGAGTTGAAAACACGCCGGGGCCCTCCTTGCAGAGTCTCATCCATCTGGCCATTCTGGGGAGTGTCAGGCAGCTCTGACAGACAAGGCTGCTCTGTTCCGAGGGGCCCCGAGCTCCCCAAACCTGTCATATCCTGGGGTTGACAGCTCCATTTGGACACCCCCCCCCCCGATAAATGGGCTGGGTTGGAGCTGGGAGGAGGAGGACACGGGGCAGAGGGACAGCCTGGGATGCCAACAGCATCCTTGGTACCTGAGCCCGCTGAGAAATCGGCCCCCAAAAAATCCTGTGGCTTGGTGGGGGGATCCCCCCAACACCCTGAACTTCAGGGAGTGTCTCCAGATGCTCCAAACCTGGCACTCCAGGCCTTCATCTCCCTCTAAAACTCATCATCCAGGTGCTGGATACAAAGGCTCAGTGCTCCAGGAGCCAGACCCCAAAACCAGCAGGAGAGACACCAAAAAAACCCCACCAAATCTCAGAAGAGACCACAAAACAGCAGGAGAACCCCCCAAAAAAACAGCAAGAGGGACCCCAAATACTGTCAGAGCTTACTCATCAGGCTTTGTCCCACACCAGCAATGGACCAGGGCCTGCCTGGTGCTCCCTGTGCAGAATTCCCAAAGGAAAAGCCCTGCCAAGTCCTGCCCCAAGGTCAGAGAAGCTCCAGGAGGGGTCGGGTCAGAGCAGATCCCTGGAGCTGGAGGAGCAGGTGAGGGTGTCCAGCACTAAACACAAACATCACCAGAACCCAGGGGATGTGCAGAGATCCCAGAAGAAATAAAAGACTTTTCAGATCCTTTTCCCAGCAGCCGGGGTGGCAAAATCCCCTTCCCAGCCCTGGCCATGCCTGGGGCTGTTGGGAGCAATAATTTTCCTGCAAACCTTGGGTTGCTCCATGCCTGTGGCAGCTCCCCTCGAGCCTGGGTTTTGCTTTGCTTCTTTTCCCACAGAAATGGCTCTTCCCACACCTCGGGGGGAGGACGTGGCCACTGTCCCACTCCAACCCCACAGATGTCACCGAACCTGCGCAGGGAACTGGAACAAAACCCCCCAAAAGGAAACCATTGATTGCTCCAGCAGCTCCAGGGGGTGAGGAAGTCTCCAAAGTCACCAAAAATCCAGGGGACACCGTGTCTCCTTTGGCTGCCTCTGGGTTTTGCTGGGCTGGGGAGGATCTGGCTCTCAGGGATGGGGAGGGACGAGTCCAGGGGTTGGGACAGGAGGCATTGGTGAGGTTTTCTTGCAGCCTGCACAGTGCTGAGCCAACTCTGCCCATCCCTTGGGATCAGCTCTGCCAGGGAAGCAGTGGTGTCCCACAAAAGCACCTCCTGCCCGGGTTCTTCCTTGTAGGAGTCACATCCTCTCGTGGACAGGACTGGAAAAAGTGGGATGGAGTGATGGTGAAGCTGCTCCGGGAGGTTTCCATAAAGCCCATGTCAGAAAAAATTCAGGGTTTGGGGAAATCTGTTATTGAGGATTGAGGACCCAAGTCTGCAAGCTGAGCTGGCAGCCCAACCTTCTCCAGAGAGCTTTTAGCTGCAACTTTTGTGTCTACAGAATCACAACTCTTCAGTTATTCACCAGGAGAATAAAGAGAGGGAACTGGTACCCCTGCATCCCAGGAATGAGAGGGATCTCTTACCCACCCCTGGTGAAAATCTGCACCAGGGCTGAGCTCTGCAGAAAGCAGCACTGCCACGGGTTTGGCCTCGGGGCTGGGATGGATCACGGGGCTGGGATCCAGGATCTGAGACTGGAGAAGAAGGAAGGAGCCACAGGTCCCGTCGGGCACTTCCATGGGGTCACCACTGATTATCCAGGGAAGATGTTGGTGTTGCTGCTGGGAGGATTCCCACCATTCTGCCCGTGGTGTTGGCTGCTGGGGCTGTCTCTGGGCACGGGGTCGTCCCTCTGGGTCTGTTCTCAGCACACGGAAGCCCCCAAAGCCCATCCCTGACCCCAGGCACGGGGACGGGCGATGTCCACACCACTCCGGCTGCGAGGACACCCAGAGCCCGTGTTCTCCCGGGCTTCCACCAGGGCTCCCATGGAAAGAAAAACTGCTTTATGCAGCTGAGGAACTTCTCATCCACCCAGCACGATGGCTGCTCCGGCCTTTGCCTCTGCATCCTGACCTGACCTCCTCTTGGTGGGTGCTCTCCAGCCCTCGAGGACTCGGTGCTCTCTGGCAGACACCTCAGCGTCACCTAAAAGACATCGGGGGTTTGCGTGCAGGAGAGGAAGGAAAACATCAGAAAAAAAAAAAAAAAAAAATATGGCCTGGCTCTTTCATTCCCTTATTTATTAGGTTGACAGCTCATTTGTGGTCAGCTGGGCTTTGGGCTTTACAAATGGGGAGATTTCCACGGCCCGCAGAGCTTGCTCGGCATCTGCATCCAAGTCCTTGGGCTTGTGCTTCCCCAGCACAAGGTATAAATGTTGCCTTTGTTCAGCTGCCTCCCAGGCCCTGGTGCAGCCAAACACGCCGTGCCTGGGCCCCTCTCACCGAGCACCGTGCTGACTGCTCAACCAGCCCCCAGTCCCGCCGCGTCCCGGCTCTTTCCACACTCGCCGCGGCCCCGGCAACTGCGGCAATAAATCAATAGGAAAATAGAGGCTGCCAGTTAGACTAAACAAGTGCATTTGCAAGGATTGCTAACCCTCATTAATCACCCTGACAGTCCTAAAAACACATTTCCCCTTTAATGACTGTATTTGGATAATCGGAGCTTTTTCCTCCCGGCGCGGGGTGACCGGCGGCAGGCGCGATCGGGGCCAGAACCGGCACCGGGGTCACCCGGGAGTCAAGCACTGGAGGTCCCCAGCACCTCGGGCTGAGCCCCCCGAGCAGCCTCAGACCCACCCAACACCCACCCGTGTTACCCCAGCCTGGTTCAACCACCCCCCCGCCAGCTGGGTTTGAAAAAGCCTTTTTTTTTTTTTTTTTTTTTTTCTTGTTGTTGCTTCACATCCCCTTTAGGTGACTTTTGCCTCCTGGAGAGGTTTGAAACCTCACACATTTTTCTGTATAAATGATGCAACACATTAATGCACAGCACATTATGAAAATGGTAATTCAAACCCATACAACTCTAAATTAAGCCATACATTATCCGACCCACTCAGCCATATATTTTGCAGAAAGACAGGACTGAATCAAAGCAAAGTGAAACTCTGGAGTGCAGGTTGTTAGACAGAATGATTAATAAAGTGCATCCCAGTGCTCTTATGGTAAAATGAATCCTGCACTAACCTGGCCATACATTAGATGGGGACTTATTTAACATATTGCCAACACAACCCAATGGAGAGAGCCCCAAGTGCCACCCCTACCAGATGAGACTTTGCTGTGTTTGCACAACCTGGCCCTGCTGCTGCACTCTGTAGGAAAAATATTCCTTGGGGAATCTCGAGCACCTGAGCAGGAAAAGGTTTGGGGACAGAGGGGTCACTGCTGAGAGAGGGGGATGCATCAGGAGCCCCTCTCCCCGGATGCTCCGGCGGGCACACGGTGCTGGGTGGCACATGGCCCAACGTGGCCGTGGTGGCCCCTTTGGGTGCACCCACAAGGATTGGGACATGACCCCGAGCATGAGGCTGGCACAAAGACACCTGCCTACAGCCAGGAAAAAATAAAAATAAAAAAAAGGTGGAACAAAAACTCAGCCCAGCAACCGGCGCGGTGTTCGGGAGCTGCGGCGTTCGGGAGCTGCGATCTGTGCCCGGAGCAAGTGTGATGGCACCGAGCAGTGTCACCAAGGAGTGAGGGGACAAGCAGGGAGCAGAAATGCTCCAAGGGGGCCCAGCAGCCCTACAAATGCCACCAGCACCCGAGCTGCCCCACCAGCACCCGAGCTGCCCCACCAGCACCCTGCCCATCGCCCCGCAACGCGGCGAGCATCGCCTGGAGCCAAAGGGAGGTGGGGACAGGGGGGTGGCAGCCACTGCCACGGTGACAGCCACCTGGGCCTGGCACCGGTGCCCACCCGGCAGAGCAAACAGCCACAGCAAAGCCCCCGCTGCTCCGAAGCTGCTTCCACAATCCCAAACTCTCATCCTGCAAATATCCCGGCTCGGAGCCGCAACCAGGAACCACCGGAACCTGTCTCTCCCCAGCCTTGGGGACAGTGCTGTCCACCCCTCTGCCAACCGAGGGGACACCGGCACCACCAGGGGGTTCGGACCCTCCCTGCTGGCTGCAGAACCACGGCCACGTTCGCTTGGAACCGGCAGGGAAATGAAAAATCCCGTCGGGAAACCCAAGTGCCTGTTCCGGCGCGGTATTTTTCAGCTCAAAGGACACAAAGGAATTCGAACGCGGGGCATCAGGCAATAGAGAGGAGGCAATTAACTGGGATTAATTATTGCATGACTCACCCGAAATGCAACAGGAGCTCAGCAGCAGGGAAAAGAAAAGTGATGAGGGGCAACGGGAGCACGTGGGATTTCGAGGAGGGGAGAGAAGGGGCACGGGCGGGGGTCCCGCTGGGAAAGCTGGGCTGCTGCTGGGATAAAAAACCCCAATTTGGGGCCCGGGGTGTCTGTATGGGGTGTCCCCCACCCCCCAACCTGTCGCTACCCTCCTGCCTGCCCTGCAGTTCCCAATCCCTGCCAGGAGGGATGAACCGAACCCATTCCAGAGCCATTAACACCTCCCCACAAACACAGAGAAAGAAAAAATTAATAGGGGAAGGTTGAGGGGTGGCAATGGGGGGCAAACCTTGGAGCCCCCTCCCAACCACTCCTACACCCCGAGAGCGGGTCCGGGACCCCCTTTTTATTGCAAGCCCGTCCCCCAAACTTCACTCCTGCAGGCTGCGGGGATGCCACCCCTTCCCCGCGGGGAACAAACACGCACAGGGGGGGCTCTTTGCACCGATCTCAGCTCCGACACCTTCTCGAACCTTCCCTCCGCCGCCGCGCACCCGCAAACCGCCCACCCCCGCTTCACCCCTCGGGTACCGCACACGCGAGGAAAAAACACCAGGGAGGGGAAGGGGAGAGGTATCCGGACGCCCCTTTTCTCCTCCACCAGCTCCCCCCCAGCTTTCCACGCAGCGATACCCGGGGCTGCGCGATCGGTACCGGGTCCCGCCGGACCGGGACCTGCCGCGAGATGGCGCTGGGGTCCCGCCGGCCCGGTACGGAGGTCCGGGCACCGGAGGAGGGGGGGGTGGTGGGACGAGAGAAGACACCACAGGGTGAATATAACCAAGAGTCATTTATTAACAAAATCAGACTTACCAAGCCGCAGCTCATCCACCCGCCACGCTCGCCGCCCTCCCGCTGCTCCGGTCCGGCCCGCTGCAGCCGCCGCTCTTCGGTCCCCCCCGCCCCGAGACGTGTGGGGGAGGTGAGGGGCTTTGGGGGGGTGGGGGGAGCACGGTCCCGCATCCCACGGCGGCGGGGAGCGGGGCTGCCGGAGGCAGAGCCGCGGCGTGGGACTCGGGGGGGTCGGGGAGGAAGGGGCTGAGCCCATCCGGCCACCGCCCCCCCCCGGGCCCGCCACAGCGAAAAACAAAAATTTTAAAAAAATTAAAAAAAAAAAAAAAAAAAAGGGGAAAAAATTTAAAAATTATATCTGTTAACTTTACAAATGAAAAAGAAGAGAATCCCAGAACAAGAAATGCGGAGGGGGAGGAGGCAAACACGTTTTGTTTTTTTTTTTTCCTTGTGTGTCAGGAGTCATGCAAGAATTTCTCAAGGGGGAAATTAAGAAAGGGGAGGGAAAAAAAAAAAAAATTCAAAGGAAACATAAGGGAAAACCAAAATCCCCACACCTGCAAAGAAAAGGATTTTTTTTTTCTTTTTTTCTTTTTTTTTTTTCTTTTTCTTTTTTTTTTTTTTTTTTTTGGACACAGACTTTTTGCATACCATTGATTCATTGGTGTATTAATGCACTTATATTCCCAGCTTTAAGCTAACATACAGTAAATAAATACAGAGTCCAAGGGGACAGCGGGGAGGGGACGGGGGGGGGGAAAAGGGAGGCCGGGGTGAGGAAGAGGAGGAGGCTGGAGCAGGGGAAGGGGCTGCTGTGGTTACTGATATCCCAGTGCAGAAGCTGAAGTTAGTCTTTGGCCGTAGAGAGCATATGGGGAGTAGTAAGGTCCGGCAGCCGGCAAGGAGGGCACGGGCAGGGCGCCGGCCGTGGGCAAGTGGCTCTTGCCGTAGGGGTGGTACCTGTTTAGTCCCAAAGTGTGTGGGCTCCTCAAGGAGAGGGAAGCCGGTAAAGTGTTGGGGCTCCCGGGGGCGGCGGGCGGGAGGTGGAGGTGGCAGGAGGCTGCAGAGCTCAGCCCGGAGGTAGGGTAACCCGCCAAGAGTTTTTCCGCCCCCGGCAGGGCCGTGTGGGTCCGTAGGTGGGTGAGCAGCTCCTCCGAGGTGGCAAACCTCTTGTCGCAGGGTCCGCTGGCAGAAACCCAGTTGCATATGTGGGGCAAGGGGTCGTTCTGCAGCATGAAGCCGTAGGTGTAGAGGGGGTGGGCGGGCAGGCTGGGGGTGCCGCTGGAGGAGAGCGTGGTGTGCACCGAATGCAGGGGGTGCGTGGGGTACACCAAGGGGTATCCGCTCTTCAGGCTCCCGGGGTCGTGCACACAGCTGGAGCAGTTGCTGGAGCCCAGGTGAGAGGCGCTGTGGTAGCTCAGGCAATACGGGTCCCGGCATAATCCCTGCATGAAGGAGGGCGGCGAGGCCCCGGTGAGCGGGCTGGAGCTGGGTGGCTTGCCCGGTAAGCCCAGAGCCGCCGGTAACTGGCTGCCCACCAGCCCCGGTTTGGTGGGGTCCAAGCCGGGCACGAACTGGGACGGATAACCCGCGTAGGCGCCGACGATGGAGCCGTGGTAACCGATGCTGGAGGGCGGCAGAGGGAAGACGGAGTGACCCGGCTTGTAGGGCGAGACGGGGGCCACATGGCCGGCGGGCGGCAGGGCGGGCGGTTCCGATTTTCGGCCCGAGGGGGGCTCGCCGTGCGCCCCGGGCTCCGCCGCCCCGCGTCCCAGCCCCCCGCCCGTCCCCTCGGGGCTGGGTTTGCCCACCTCGGGCTCCTTCTTCTCCTCGACGCCCTTAGGGTCGGCGTGCTGGGGGGAGGCACCGCGGGAGCTGCCGGGCGAGGCGGCAGCGTGCGGGGGGAACGGGGGACAGGCGGCGCTGGGCACCCGAAACCCGGCTTTGTCCGTGCCGCCCTCTTTGCGCGGTTCCCCCCCGCCTTTCGAGTAGGGCTTGAAGCTGGATTTGTCCTCGGGCGGTGTGTCCCCGCTGCCCGGGGGCTTCAGGGCGGCGGGCCGGGCGGCGGGCTCCTTCTCGGCGGCGGGAAGCCCGGCGGAGGCCACGGCGTTCAGCTTGGAGGAGGGCGGCGGGTCGGGTTTGCCGATCTGCGAGCAGGTCTGGGCCAGCAGCGCCAGCGGGCTCTTCTTGGCGTCCAGCTGCGGGGGATGGGGGGGGGAGCGGAGCCGGTTAGGGGGGAAGAGCCCGACGGCACCCCCGGCCCATCCTCCCCCTACCTCCCACCCCATCCCACCCCCAAAATCCCGGGGCCAGCGGGGCCGGGCCCGGCGCCCAGCCAAGGTGCGGGAAATGGGGGAAAGCGGGCAAAGGGATGAGGCTGGCTGGGGTGGGGGGAGCCCGGCTGCTGCGGCAGAGTGGGAGGGAAGGAAAAAGAGGATCGGGGGGAGCCGGGAGAACCGGGCAGGGAAGAACCCGGCCGGGAGAAGCAGGGAGCACCGAGCAGGGAAGAGCCGAGAGCAGCGGCGGCGGATCGGGATGAGCCCGACCGGGAGGAGCCGGGAGCGGCGGATGGGGACGAACCCGGCCGAAGGCAGCGGCAGGAACGGGGGGAACCCCAGGGCGGCCCCCGGATACTGACCTCGATGGGGCTGACGGGCGTGGAGGAGAGCGGCTGAAGGTACTCGGGGTGCAGGAGGTGGCCGCCGTGGGCGCTGAGCATCTTCAGGACGCGGATGGGCAGCCGGCTGGCCTGGCGCAGCGGGTCGGCGGGGGGCGGCCGGGGCGACGGGGCGCCCGCGGTTCCGCGGCTCGGAGGGGTCCTCGGCCGGGGCCCGCCGGGGGCTCCGCTCATTTGGGGCAGGGGGGAAAGGGATGGGGAGGGGGGGGGGGGGGGGATGGGGGGGTAAGGGGGGGCGCCGGGCTCCGCGGGGCCGGGCCGGGCCGGGCCGGGCGGGCGGCGGAGCGGCGGCGGCGGCGGCCCCGGCGAGACGAAACCCTTCCCCGGCCCCACCGACACGTCAAATAGCCCCGATGGCGGCCGCGTTCCGAGGGGGCCGACGCCGCGCACCAATCCGAGCCCGGCCGGGCCCCCGGGGCGGGGAGAGCCGCCGGTGGGGGGGGCGAACCGCCGGGGCCGCCCCCCGCAGCCGCGTGGGGCAGAGAGAGCCGCCCCCGGCCCTCTCCGCAGCGGATCGGGGAGGATCGGGACGGATCTGCTGAAAGGGAAGGGTTCGGTGGTGCCGGCACCTTGGCACGGCACGGTATGGAACGGTTCGGTTGTCCCTGGCACCGCTGTCACAGCTCAGAAGGGCTCAGCTGGCCCCGGTACCAACTCGTGGGGTGACTGGTGGGACAGCAGCGTCCCCCAGACCTGAAGAGCCATGGCAGGTCACATAAACACCTTTTTACTTCTCATTTAAATAATTTTGGGAGCGTTTTCTGCCCAAGCACTCACTGAAGGTTTTACATCGTCAGGGGGGGGGTCCTCGGGCACCTGCAACACACAAAGGGGGCAGATTGCACCCCGGGTCCTGCAGTTCCCTTACATCCCTGCAATGTTCCTTTCTCTCGAGACTTTTTAGTTTAGAGAGCCTTAAAAATTTGCCCGTGACAGCGCAGCCTGCTGTACAGCTAATTAAGGTGCCCAGCAATTAACTTCCCATTTCAAGTTACCTTTTCCAGCCGTCTCTGAATTACAGTCACAACCATCAGGGGCTCCACAGCAGAGGGGGCTGAAAACCACCGTCCCTCTGAGCTCCTTCCAAAGGCACATGGATAAATCTTGGAGATTTATCACCTTGCATCCATCCCTGAGCAATGCCCAGCATATGGGGGCTGGGGGGATCTGGGGGTGGGGAACTACTCTGCTGCCTCTTGAGGCTTCCACTGGGAGCTGCTGGGAGAACTGGGGCCCGGGGGGAGGGAGATGTGCAATGGGATGGGGATGGGAGTGATGAGGGAGGAGCAGAGAAAAATTTGGCCTGGAGAAAAGCAAGGAAAAGTGGGTTTCTCCTGGTTTCCTTTGGGACCTCTGGCTGAGGGATTCCCAGTTGCCAAGGGCAGGTTGCAGGGTGAGTTCTTGAAGTGGAGCTGGTGGGAAGGAACTGACTGCCCTGGGTCTCTGCTCCAGGCAGTGCCACAGCACAGCCCCACCTGGTTCGGGCTTCAGTCCCTCCTGCCTCCCCAGAGAGGGCAAAGAGGAGAGAGACAGACACCTCTAATTAATCATATTCACTCCTGACAGATGCTTTTCTTGTTCCAACAATGTTGCTATTATTACATCCATGTGGCTGCTCCTCACCAACCTCATCTGCTCTGGGTTCTGGGAAAAAAAAAAACTTGGCTGGATTTCCCCAGCTCTGCCCCAGCTCTTCCTGACACTCGTCCCACTTCTCCAGTCTCTATCCATCACACCCCTGGGCAGACCTGTCGATTTTCCCTCCTTGTGAGGCTTTTTTCTTCTTTCTCCCCTCACCACCCTCCCCTTCCTGAAGAAGCTGACCACAAGATGGATTCAATCCGGATGGAGCAGTGCTGCCTTTCAAAGGAGCCATTCAAGGAAGGAGGAAATAGAAAGGGGGGGGGGGGAAAAAATCAAAAAGAAAGGAAACAAAAATTCCTTCCTCAAAGTCACTCGAGTTTTTTGCCAACGACAACATGGGCTTAAAAAAAAAAAATCAGATGAAACACGGTGGGACAAGTGGGTAGGAGGAGCAGCAGTGATGTCCCTGTGCTCCTAGGGCTGGGGGATGCTGGAGAGAAGGGAAGGCAGGAGGAAGCAATGCCATTGGGGTTATGTCCCTCCTTCCCTCCTCTCAGGACCCTTTTGAAGCCCTGAACCTGCTCTGGACCATTTCTGGGTTCATCTGGATTAAAAGTTCAACAAAGGGCCTGCATGGGTCCTGCTCAGTGCCTCTGGTTATGTTTTTCACTCTGAATTTTGGTCTGATTTTCATGCAGGAGAACAGTGACCAGAGGGAGGGAAAAGCAAACTTCCCCATTTCATGCTCAGTTCTGCTCCACAACCAAGCACCCTCTGCTCAGAGCTTGTGCCCACCACGAGGGATGTTCCAATAAAAGGAGCGAGACCACTTGCCAAATAAAAATAACACAGGCACTGAATGAAAAGCAAAATATTTGGAATAAAAGTGAAGCCAAAGAGGACAGAAAGCCTCTGCCAGCACTTGCAGAGTCAGCTGATGGTATTTTTGCTCTCCAACCAGGCCTTGCCCCACCTGGGCTGCTATTAGAGGGGTTTGATTTTCCCAAGGATGGGAGGAGCACCCATGTCCCCTGGCATTTTCCCACCTGTAGAGGAGGGGATTGTGGAATTGTGCTTCTCTTTAAGGTCCTCCAACACTCAGGGTGATACAGCCCAGGGTGCCTCTTGCCCCTTTCCATGGGCCCCGTGTCCCTCCTCACCAGTGGAAGTTTGCTCAGACATCAAAGAGATGTGGCCCTGGTGGGTCCCAGCTGCATCCCAAAAAGGTCCCAGCCCAGGTCAGCTGTCCCTGTGGGCCAGGGAGCCAAGAATCTCCTTCCAAGTAGAGCTTTTCCCAGCATTGCTGCTCACCAGGCCCCTGCTGCTCTTTGGGTCCATCATCTGGATTGCCAGGAAGCTGAAGAGGAGGCAGCAGTGTGCCCAGGTGGCCAAGAAGGCCAATGGCATCCTGGGCTGGCTCAGGAACAGCGTGGCCAGCAGGTCCAGGGAAGGGATTCTGCCCCTGTGCTCAGCCCTGGGGAGGCCACAGCTTGAGTCCTGTGTCCAGTTCTGGGCCCCTCAGCTCAGGAAGGAGCTTGAGGTGCTGGAGCAGGTCCAGAGAAGAGCAAGGAGGCTGGGAAGGGATCCAGCAGAATTCCTGTGAGGAAGGGCTGAGGGAGCTGGGGGTGTTGAGGCTGGAGAAGAGGAGGCTCAGGGGAGACCTCATCACTCTCTCCAACTCCCTGAAAGGAGGTTGGAGCCAGGGGGGGTTGGGCCCTTTTCCCAGGCAACTCTCAGCAAGACAAGAGGCCATGGGATTAAGAATTTCTTCCTAATATCCAACCTAAAGCTCCCCTGGCAGAGCTGGATTTAGGTTTAGGTTGGATATTAGGAAAAAATCCTTCCCAGAGAGGGTGCTCAGCCATTGGAATGAGCTGCCCAGGGAAGGGGTGGATTCTCCATCCCTGGAGATATTTCCAAAGAGCCTGGATGTGGCACTCAGTGCCATGGGCTGGGAACCACGGGGGGAGTGGAGCAAGGGTTGGACTTGATGATCCCAGAGCTCCTTTCCAACCCAAATGGTTTGGGATTCTGTGAGAGGAGAAAGGAAATGGGTTAAAACTTGGAGAGGGGAGATTGAGGTTGGAGATGGGGAAGAAATTCTTGAATTTGAGGGTGGGGAGAGCCTGGAACAGGTTGAGAGAGTTGGGGGTGTTGAGGCTGGAGAAGAGGAGGCTCAGGGGAGACCTCATCACTCTCTCCAACTCCCTGAAAGGAGGTTGGAGCCAGGGGGGGGTTGGGCTCTTTTCCCAGGCAACTCTCAGCAAGACAAGAGGGCACAAGAGGTCTCAAGTTGTGCCAGGGGAGGTTTAGGTTGGACATGAGAAAGAATTTCTTTCTGGAGAGGGTGCTCAGCCATTGGAATGGGCTGCCCAGGGAAGGGGTGGATTCTCCATCCCTGGAGATATTTCCAAAGAGCCTGGATGTGGCACTCAGTGCCATGGGCTGGGAACCACGGGGGGAGTGGAGCAAGGGTTGGACTTGATGAGCTCTGAGGTCCCTTCCAACCCAGCCCATTCTGGGATTCTGTCTCCTCTGGGTCCCAGCAGGATGAGTTGGTGGCAGCCACAGCCCCTCCCTGGCTGCTCCTTCAGAGCTCTGGAAAAGCTCCTTCCCTGTCCAGATCCCATTTTTTCATCCCACCTCTCCTGCCTGAGCCCAGGCCTTGCTTTTAGCTGCAGAACAAGTGCATAAAAATGATCTTATTTATTACAGGAGACATGTTTTAAAACAAGTGACAAAATTGCAAGATGTAAAACGACAAGCAAGTGCTTTTTCTTTTTTAAACCCATATAGACTCCTGGCAATGATAAAAACAGTGTTTTCTTTTTTAAAGTTGGAATTAATCTTTCTTTCCAAAGCAATCATGTAGCAGGAAAGGCAGGAAGACAACTCAGATATTAACTGATCCTCTCTGGGTGATGGTTACTTATGGCAGAGCCAGGCAGCTCACTGGGTGATTAACATTAAAGAGCAGCATCAGCATTAAAGCAAAAAGAAAAAAAAAAAAAAGAAAAATAAAAAAAAAAAAAAAGAAAAAAAAAAAAAAAAAAGAAAAAAAAAAGAAAAAAAAGAAAAAAAAAGAAAAATAAAAAAAAGAAAGAAAAAGAAAAATAAAAAAAGAAAAAAAAAGAAAAAAAAGAAAAAAAAGAAAAAAAAAAGAAAAATAAAAAAAAAGAAAAAAAAAGAAAAAAGAAAAAGAAAAAAAAAAAAAAAAAAAAAAAAAGAAAAATAAAAGGTGAAGGTTTCTTTTTTTCCTGCCCTGTTCCCTTGATGTGTGACTAACAGCTGGGTTGGTTTTTTTTTTTTGGTTGGTTTTTTTTTCTCTGTGTGACAAAGCACGGGGTCTTCCTGCTCGTGGTGTAATGAAGCTGTTTCCTGGGGTGAAATTCTCTGGGATAAACTGGGATAAAGGGGGAGGAGAAGAGCCCACAGGTTGCAAAGCACTTGGGAGGGCAGCAAAGGGCTGAGGGCAGGTCACAGCCTCTCTACTTAGGGATATTTTTTTAAATTTTTTTTATTTTATTTTTGGCTTTTTTAATATATATATATATTAATTTTTTTATTAATTTTTAAATTAATTTTTTATTTTTATTTTTGGCTTTTTTATATATATTTTTTAATTTTTAAATTTTTTTAATTTATTTTTTATTTTATTTTTGGCTTTTTTTATGTATATATATTTATTTTTTAATTTTTTTATTAATTTTTTTTTTTTGGCTTTTTTTATATATATATATTTTTATTTTTAAAATTTTTTTAATTTATTTTTTATTTTTATTTTTGGCTTTTTTATATGTATTTTTATTTTTAAAATTTTTTTAATTTATTTTTTATTTTTATTTTTGGCTTTTTTTTAATATATATATTTTTATTTTTAAATTTTTTTTAATTTATTTTTTATTTTTATTTTTGGCTCTTTTTTATATATATATATTTTTATTTTTAAATATTTTTAATTTATTTTTTATTTTTATTTTTGGCTTCCTTTATATATATATTTTTATTTTTAAATTTTTTTTAATTTATTTTTTATTTTTATTTTTGGCTTTTTTTTAAATATATATTTTTATTTTAAAAATTTTTTTAAATTTATTTTTTATTTTTATTTTTGGCTTTTTTTTTTTTTTTTTTTTCATCTCCAAGTTTTCTGCTGCTACAAGCCACGTATTGACCTTTCCAGGGCTGTTTGGAGAGGGATTTTTCTCCCCAGGAGCCACTCATCCTCAACAGCACTTCCGTGCCTCAGTTTCCCCACCTGTGAAACTGGGGATTGAGAAGGAAAAGGGGCTCTGGGGTGCCCAGGGCACCTGCTTTGGGGGGATTTAGTCCTCAGAGACCCCCCCAAAAAAAAAAAAAAAAAAATTAAAAAATCACTTTTACCTCTGCTCTACTTTTTTTTCTTGGCCTATATTAATTAATTAAACTATGCAAATTTAAACAACTTAATTTCTATAATATAAGGACCAGAGCCTCAAACCATTTGGTGCAGCTCATCTGGCACGTACCTGACATAAAAATATTTGGAGCAGCTCTAATAAAAATGAAAAAAAGGCTGTAAATCAAGTTTAATTTATTCATTTTCTCTATGGTATGAAAGCGTGCCAAAAATCAGATTATTTATGAGCCCTTCATAACAATAGGCATTTTTATTGGTTGCAAATGACAAAAGGGGTTCTCAGAGGGTTTTTTTTTTTTTCTTTTTCTTTTAAATTTTTCCAGTGTTCAGAAACATTTATTTTGGGGGGGCCGCTGCGATGTGAAATAAAATGATTTAATCATTGAGAGAGTAAAAATAATTTATGTTTAGAGGCTAAAAAAAATTAAAAAAGCAAAAAAAAACCAAAAAAAAAACCCCACATCAGCCTTTAAAAAATAAATACAGAGAAATAATCCAGCCCAGAGGCTCCGGTGAGGGCTGCACCACAGGTTGGAGAAAAAAGCTTGATTTATCCCCAAATTTATCCCCAATTCCCTAAATTTCCCAGTAGGAAGGAGCATAATTTCCCACAAAACTTTCACAAAACGCCTGAGCCACTCGGGGACTTTTTTTTCTTTTCCTTCCCCACCTCCCTTTGGCGCAAAAAACACGCGTGGGACCCCCCCCCCACTCACCTCGCCTCAACCAAACCTGATTTTTAACTTTTTTTAGGGTTTTTTGGGCCGTTCCCACCCCGGGGGGGGAGGGAGGGGACAGGGACAGCGTGGGGAGGGGACACGGAGTGGGGGTGGCAGTGGGAGGAGGGAAAAGGACCCCAAAATTGCTGGAATTAAAAAAAAAAAATCGTGGTGGGATCGTGCAGGGGGGGTTGGGTTTGGGATGGGGAGGGGGGAGGGAGGAGAGTTGGGGGAATAAATAATGGTTAAAAAATAAATAAGAAAAAAGGTGAAGCTAGGGAAAAGTTCTGAAAAAATGAACTGACCCAAGAAATGCCCCCCAAAAAAATAAAAATTAAAAAAAAAAAGTGAAACTAAGGAAAAGTCCAGAAAAAAAAAAATAACCACATGAAATGCCCCGAATGAAAATAAAAATTAAGAAAAAAAGAAACTAGGGAAAAATGCAGGAAAAAAATAAAATAACCTACGAAATGCCCCAAACGAAAAGAAAAATTAAAAAAAAAGTGAAACTAGGGAAAAATGCAGGAAAAAATTAAAATAACCTACGAAATGCCCCAAACGAAAAAAAAAAAATTAAAAAAAAAAGTGAAACTAGGGAAAAATGCAGAAAAAAAAAAATAACCCACGAAATACTCCAAATAAAAATAAAAATTAAAAAAAAAAAAGTGAAACCAGGGAAAAATCCAGAAAAAATTAAAATAACCCCAAACAAAAACAAAAATAAAAATAAAAATAAAAATGAAAATAAAAATAAAAATAAAAATAAAAATAAAAATTAAAATTAAAATTAAAAAAAGGGAAACTAAGGAAAAATCCAGAAAAAAAAAAATAACCCACGAAATACCCCAAACAAAAATAAAAATTAAAAAAAAAAAAAGTTAAACCAGGGAAAAATCTAGAAAAAATTAAAATAACCCCAAACAAAAATAAATAAAAATAAAAATAAAAATTAAAAAAGGGAAACTAAGGAAAAATCCAGAAAAAAATAAAATAACCCACGAAATACCCCAACCCAAAAAATAAAAAAAAAAAAAACAAACAGACCGAAAATAAAGCAAAGAAGAGGAGAAAAAGAGGGAACCCCCTCCCGGGGAGAATTAGCATCCAGGATCTGTCAGTCACCGGGAGGTTTGGGTAAAAAGGGGCCCCTTGTCACCCTCTGCCTTTGATGTGACGGGGACGGAGGTGCTCAATTAAAAGCCTATCAGTCTGTAAGTAAATCAACGCCTATCAGCCTTGTCACATCAAACAAACGATTATTGCAGGAACCCGCCCACCCCATTAATCTGCCTGTTCCTCGGTGACAGCTCAGGGTCAGGGCCCTGTAAATCCTGCCCTGGATCGCAGCCACCTGGAGCAGGATTAAAGCAACCCCGCAGCATCTCCTCCCGCACCCATCACCCCCACCCCGAGAGCCCTGGGGTGCCCGGCCTGGGGTTGGGGTGCCCGACCTGGGATTGGGGTGCTCGGCCTGGGATTGGGGTGCCCGGCTTGGGGTTGAGGTGCCCGGCTTGGGGTTGGGGTGCCCGGCCTGGGGTTGGGGTGCCCGGCCTGGGATTGGGGTGCCCGGCCTGGGGTTGGGATTCCCGGCCTGGGGTTGGGGTGCTTGGCCTGGGGTTGAGGTGCCCGGCCTGGGATTGGGGTGCCCGGCCTGGGGTTGAGGTGCCCGGCCTGGGATTGGGGTGCCCGGCCTGGGGTTGAGGTGCCCGGCCTGGGATTAGGGTGCCCGGCCTGGGATTGGGGTGCTTGGCCTGGGATTGGGGTGCCCGACCTGGGATTGGGGTGCTTGGCTTGGGGTTGGGGTGCCCGGCCTGGGGTTGAGGTGCCCGGCCTGGGATTGGGGTGCCCGGCCTAGGATTGGGGTGCTCGGCCTGGGATTGGGGTGCCTGACCTGGGATTAGGGTGCCCGGCCTGGGATTGGGGTGCTCGGCCTGGGATTAGGGTGCCCGGCCTGGGGTTGGGATTCCCGGCCTGGGGTTGGGGTGCTCGGCCTGGGATTGGGGTGCTCGGCCTGGGATTGGGGTGCCCGGCCTGGGGTTGGGGTGCTCGGCCTGGGATTAGGGTGCCCGGCCTGGGATTGGGGTGCTCGGCCTGGGGTTGGGGTGCCCGGCCTGGGATTGGGGTGCTCGGCCTGGGGTTGGGATTCCTGGCCTGGGATTGGGGTGCTTGGCTTGGGGTTGGGGTGCTTGGCCTGGGGTTGGGGTGCTCAGCCTGGGGTTGAGGTGCCCGGCTTGGGGTTGGGATGCCTGGCTTGGGGTTAGGATTCCCGGCCTGGGACTGGGGTGCCCGGCCTGGGATTGGGGTGCCCGACCTGGGGTTGAGGTGCCCGACCTGGGGTTGGGGTGCTTGGCCTGGGATTAGGGTGCTTGGCCTGGGATTGGGGTGCCCGGCCTGGGATTGGGGTGCTTGGCCTGGGGTTGGGGTGCCCGGCCTGGGGTTGGGGTGCCTGGCCTGGGATTGGGGTGCTTGGCCTGGGATTGGGGTGCCCGGCCTGGGATTGGGGTGCTCGGCCTGGGGTTGGGGTGCTTGGCCTGGGGTTGGGGTGCTCGGCCTGGGATTGGGGTGCCCGGCCTAGGATTGGGGTGCTCGGCCTGGGATTGGGGTGCTCAGCCTGGGATTGGGGTGCCCGACCTGGGATTAGGGTGCCCGGCCTGGGATTGGGGTGCTCGGCCTGGGGTTGGGATTCCCGGCCTGGGATTGGGGTGCTTGGCTTGGGGTTGGGGTGCCCGGCCTGGGGTTGAGGTGCCCGGCGTGGGGTTGGGGTGCTTGGCTTGGGGTTGGGGTGCTTGGCCTGGGGTTGGGGTGCTCAGCCTGGGGTTGAGGTGCCCGGCTTGGGGTTGGGATGCCTGGCTTGGGGTTAGGATTCCCGGCCTGGGACTGGGGTGCCCGGCCTGGGATTGGGGTGCCCGACCTGGGGTTGAGGTGCCCGACCTGGGGTTGAGGTGCCTGGCCTGGGATTGGGGTGCTTGGCCTGGGATTGGGGTGCCCGGCCTGGGATTGGGGTGCTTGGCCTGGGGTTGGGGTGCCCGGCCTGGGGTTGGGGTGCCTGGCCTGGGATTGGGGTGCTTGGCCTGGGATTGGGGTGCCCGGCCTGGGATTGGGGTGCTCGGCCTGGGGTTGGGGTGCTTGGCCTGGGGTTGGGGTGCTCGGCCTGGGATTGGGATTCCCGGCCTGGGGTTGAGGTGCCCGACCTGGGATTAGGGTGCTCGACCTGGGGTTGGGGTGCTCGGCCTGGGATTGGGGTGCCCGGCCTGGGATTGGGATTCCCGGCCTGGGGTTGGGGTGCCCGGCCTGGGATTGGGGTGCTTGGCCTGGGATTGGGGTGCCCGGCCTGGGGTTGAGGTGCCCGACCTGGGATTGGGGTGCCCGGCCTGGGGTTGAGGTGCCCGACCTGGGATTAGGGTGCTCGACCTGGGATTGGGGTGCTCGGCCTGGGATTAGGGTGCTTGGCCTGGGGTTGGGGTGCCCGGCCTGGGGTTGAGGTGCTTGGCCTGGGATTGGGGTGCTTGGCCTGGGATTAGGGTGCTTGGCCTGGGGTTGGGGTGCTTGGCCTGGGATTAGGGTGCTTGGCCTGGGGTTGGGGTGCTCGGCCTGGGGTTGAGGTGCTTGGCCTGGGGTTGGGGTGCCCGGCCTGGGGTTGAGGTGCTTGGCCTGGGATTGGGGTGCTTGGCCTGGGATTAGGGTGCCCGGCCTGGGATTGGGGTGCCCGGCCTGGGGTTGGGGTCCCCTCCGGAGCTCAGGGGTTCTGGCATGGAGAATTTTTTGATGCCCGGTGGCCGTGGCAAACGTTGGCTGCTTGGTGGCACCAGGGCTGCTCAGATGCCTGGTGTGGAGGACTCGGCACCCTGCTGATGGGTGCTGAGCACCCAGAGCCACACCAGGACGGGCAGCACCTGCCTGGATGCTGAGGTGGGATGGGTGCAGCTCCAGAGATGGCTCCAAGGGGTATTCCAGTCCCTCCCAGTTCAACCCCCACTTTGCCCAGGGCAGGTCACAGGGTCCCCCGGGGAAGGGATGGAGCTTGGGGACCCTCTTGGGAACTCTCACACTAAAAGGAGCCCAACACGTTGAGCTCTTGGGTGCTCTTTGGGGCTGGGTGAGCAGCGGTGATCCCCGGGGACACCAGGGAATTCCCAGAGGGACCATGGCTGGAGGGTGCTGGAGCCCAGCAGTGGGTGGGAGGCTACTGGGCCCAGTTCCCTCCCAGAACAATCGTCTCTATTCAAGGGGAAGCAGAAGGCAAACTTGCTTAAAAAACCCTCTGTGCTGCGGTGGGAGCAGCCCCGGGGTATCCCGAGCTTGTGATTCCCGCACAGAGGCAGAGGTTGTTTTAAGAAAGGAAAAGCAGAATCGGGAATCACATGAGGACCCTGCCAGGAGCAAAGCCAGCGAGTGGGACAAGCCCCGGGGGGGCTTCAGGGCAGGGTGTGGGGAGGGGATTTGTGCCCCCATCCTGCTTCAGGGCTCTGTGAGCCCCACGTGCTGGTTTTGCCCCCAAAAGCAGAGCCTTAGGGTGGTCTGCACCACCACTACCCCTGGACCCCCCCCCCCCGAGCACATCCATGTCCCTCTGTGAAACAGAACGTGTCCCCCCCCTCTGAACTGGGCATTCCCCAAACCCTCCGGGCTTTTCCACCTCACTGGAGGGCTCCGCTCCAGCCCTGGGATCCAGGACCAGGAGAGCATCCCCTGGGCAGCTGGGGACTGAGGCCACAGCCAGGACTTGGGGCTGGGAGAGCCCTCGCTCCCCTTTCAGCTCAGGACTATAATTAGCATTTTTCCCTCTCCCGCCGAGCCTGGCGCCTCGGAATGCAGCTTTGGCTGACTCTCTGCAGGGCAACTGGGCTGGTGAAGGGACTGGAGCACAGATCCTGTGAGGACAGGCTGAGGGAGCTGGGGGTGTTGAGGCTGGAGAAGAGGAGGCTCAGGGGAGACCTCATCACTCTCTCCAACTCCCTGAAAGGAGGTTGGAGCCAGGGGGGGGTTGGGCTCTTTTCCCAGGCAACTCTCAGCAAGACAAGAGGGCACAAGAGGTCTCAAGTTGTGCCAGGGGAGGTTTAGGTTGGACATTAGAAAGAATTTCTTTGTGGAGAGGGTGCTCAGGCATTGGAATGGGCTGCCCAGGGAAGGGGTGGATTCTCCATCCCTGGAGATATTTCAAAAGAGCCTGGATGTGGCACTCAGTGCCATGGGCTGGGAACCACGGGGGGAGTGGAGCAAGGGTTGGACTTGAGGAGCTCTGAGGTCCCTTCCAACCCAGCCCATTCTGTGATTCTGTGATTCCCGGCTCGGAGCTGTCAGCCCGGGGCTGCCCTGCCTTGTGCCGAGGACGGGCAGTGACTCCCAGGAAGCCCCTTGGCGAGTGTGGCCAGCTGGGCTTCCGTGCTGCCCGCCCGCTCCCCCCCGACTCGTGTTTGGGGTCTGGGGGGGGGGGGCAGCGTTGCACTGGTGTGTGCGGTGCACCCGAGGGCTGACCTCCCTGCCTCAGTTTCCCCCAGTTGCAAGTCACGGGGGTCGCTGCAGCCCCAACCAGACCGGGCTTGGGGTCACCCCTGTGCCGGGGATGCTCCCCAAAAGATGCACTTCCAGCTCGGCAGCCTCCAGCGCACCCACCCGCAGGAGGAGGGGGGGAAGCCGGGGTGGGGGTGGGAGCAGAGGTGCCACGAAATAGGAGACAGACTCGCAGCACCACGTTTGATACGGGCGACACCGAACCTTTGCGCCGATAACGGTATCGCCTCGGCGGGGACGGCCATCACCCCGCACCCTGCCTGCCCGCAGCCCTCCGCTCTCCCACGCACGTCAAGCAACACCCACTGGGCCCGGAGGACAAGCAGCACCCTGCCTGCCCTCCCACCCGGCTGGGGATGCTGATGGGGAGGGGACAAGGACAATCCCGGCTGTCACCTGCTGCTCCCAAGCAGGGGGTGTTGGGCGTGGGGAGTAGAGTTGGGGGTGCAGGATTTGGGGAGGGTTTTGGGGGGGTGTCTGGCCCTGAGGGGTTTATCTCCCACATCTGCTCATTGCCGAGTTGGAGCAGGGTTTATTGGTCTCTGTAATTTAACGTGACATATTTCTAACACGAATTACTCTGAGATCATCGCGTGCATAAAATATGACAGGGATCTTTTAAGTGCAAGCATAGTACTCAGTTAATTTAATAACTGAGATGGAAAGTGGAATAGCATTAAATTTAATATTTTACATAATGCTCCTACACTTCCTTCACTGGCTGCTGGTATCAGTTGTTTTCTCCTCTTCCTCATTTACCTCCTGCTCGGCCCCAAGGATGGCTCAGCCAGGCAGGGGATGCTGCCCCCTCGAAAGGCCACAACGAGCCCCCCCAGGGCAGCCCGAGCTGTCCCCGCATCTCCCCCGTCTCGCGTGGGTGCTCTGGGTCCCCCTCGCCTCTGCTCTGGGTCCCCCTCGCCTCTGCTCTGGGTCCCCCTCGCCTCTGCTCTGGGTCCCCCTCGCCTCTGCTCTGGGTCCCCCTCGCCTCTGCTCTGGGTCCCCCTCGCCTCTGCTCTGGGTCCCCCTCGCCTCTGCTCTGGGTCCCCCTCGCCTCTGCTCTGGGTCCCCCTCGCCTCTGCTCTGGGCTCTCACATGCCCCACTCTGCCCTTTACAGCTCCGAAACCGAAGTCTTTAGTCAGAAAGCGGTTTCCCAGCCCAGCCTGCAGCCGGGGCCGGCCCCGTGCACGCAGGCACGTCCAGGGATCCTTTTCCAAACTCTTCCCACTCCTTTCTCTCCGTCCCCCCTGCTCCTTCCGGGCAGCCACCACCAGCAAAGCCCCTGCCTGCTGCCCGGCACAGGGACAAATCCCGGCCCTGCTGCACCACAGGGTCACTTCGGGGGCAGAGGAGCAGCAGGAGGTGATGGGGCTGCCATCCCGACCCGGTTGGTGCTGGATGGAGCAGGATGCGGCTGCCATCCCGACCCGGTTGGCGCTGGATGGAGCAGGATGCTCCCCCCGTGGGTTGGGATGCTGCTGAGCAAGCAACCTCCGCCTCCTGGGCACGGAGAGCGGCGGCAGGCGAAGGGTTAACCCAAATCCCGCAGCTACAGCTGCCCCCCCGTGGGGTGCGGGGGTGCCCCCGCTTGGGGGATGTGCGTGGCGGGGGAGGGAGGGCGGATGCTCCACGCCGGGTTTTGCGCTGTCCGTGGGGTTTGGGGGGGATGGATGTCCCCGCAGCTCCGAGGGGATGGAGCCAGCGCTGAGCCTCGACCCCTTCATCCAGCCTGATGGAAGGGGATCCGGTACCGCCCAGAACAAGGTGTTAACACGGAGTTCTGGCTGGCGAGGAGCTGGCAGGGCCCCCGCAGGATCGGTCCCTCCAGTCCTGGGTTGCTCCGGTTCAAAGGGATCCGGAGGCTGCGATGAAAGGAGGCAGTGGGGGGGGGGGGAGGGGGAGGGATGGGAACGACCCCGCTCTTTATCGGGGAGAAGCAGAGCCTGAGAGCGCTGGAAGTCTCCCTTCTGAAGGAGATGAGCTCGCAGGAAACCCAGGAGCACATCAGAGGTAACGAGACAAAATGGCAGGGTTTGAAAGCCCGGGCGAAGCAATAATCCAGCTTGGAACAGAGAGAGCACTCAGCGAACCTCTGTTTTTTGGAAAGGCTGCCGTGGTTTTTGCAGCTCTGCCAGGACTGTTCTTTACTGGAACTTGGAAAGTCTCGGCCGCGGGTTTCAACACCTCGCTCTCACACCACATAATGCAAAAGTTAATTCTACTTTCAGGCTGATGTCAACATTCCCCTTCACTGCCACGGCGAAATGTGAAGACTACATTAATTTGCATTTGCTGTGTGCGAGTAACGCGTTCCAGATAATCACAGCAACTCCTCAAAGGTAGAGACGAGAATTTCCTGGATAATGTGCTGGATGGAAAAAGCTGATGGGATCCAGGCGAAGCAAAGGGCATTGTGTGCTTTCCCAGCTCCACCTGGAAGCAGCACAGCTCACATCCAGCCTGGGCTGGCTGTCCTCAGCAAGGGGGTGGGGGGTGAGCTGGGGGGCTGGGGTGGCCCTTGGTGCTGGGGGAGCATTTGCTGGGGCTCTGCAGGAGCCAGGGGAGGGATGGGGAGACCATGGAAGGGCAGAGGAATCATAGAATCGTAGATTCTGGCTGGGTTGGAAGGGACCTCAGAGATCATCAAGTCCAACCCTTGAAAGAAAGGGTAAAGGAGAAAGGGTGAGGGGAAAAGGAAAAGGTAAGGGGAAAAGGAAAAGGTAAGGGGAAAAGGAAAGGGTTAGGGGAAAAGGAAAAGGTAAGGGGAAAAGGAAAAGGTAAGGGAAAAGGAAAAGGTAAGGGGAAAAGGAAAAGGTAAGGGGAAAAGGAAAGGGTAAACCCCTTCCCATGGAGCTTCCCACTCCAGGCAGCCACTTTTCCACCAACCAACCAACCCAGGAGCCCAGCAATGATGAGCTCAAAAACCGTGCAGGGAACACGGGCACTCTGGGCTGAGCTGGTAACGACCCTTTGTCTGCCGAGCAGAGAAATCCAGCTGGCCCTGGGTGTCCTCCCAGCAACTCAACCCCATGCCCTGCAGTAAATTCCCTGAGCTGAACGCCGAGGATCCTTCGGCCGGGATAGATCAGTGGAGGGAATGGATTTTCCATCCTCCCTGCTCCATCGCCTGGCCCAGCCCATGGCAATGATCACACATCACAGCTGGAGGCTTTGCAGGCCGGTGGCTGGACTCTGAACTCTGGGAAGCTCCTCCTGAAGGTGCTGGGAGGGGTTGGGGGGGTTGCAGGAGAGGTTGGGGATGGGGGGATCCATCCTGCATCCCCTCCCTGTGCTGCCACCAGCCTGGCACTAAGCAACATGCAAGGAGCCCTCCATGGCATGTGGGAGAGATGAATTCATTTCCATTTATGATCTGTTATGATGATACCCCTGAAGGATAAAAGTCTATACATAATAATCTCTCTCTTCAGCTTTGTTAACAACTTCAATTAACAGAGAGCTGTGTAATGCTTCATCAGCCCTTTGGATTACAGATGAAATTAAGCCATCATATTTATGAACTACGCAGCGAGTTCGAGGAGGACTCCACATATTTTACATTTAATAACTTGCCCTCTCCTTTTATTTATAATGTTAATAATGATTTGGTGGTTGATTTGGGGAGAGGGGGGGGGGGAAACATAACTGGAAAAGAGGAGAAGCCAGGCAGGAGGGGCTGAGCTGGGCTGGGCTTGATGGCAGCAGCTCCCTGCCTGGCCATGCAGCTCCTGCCTCCTGCCCTTTGCTTTTATTTCTGATTAAATAGCCCTGAGAACACGGAGACTTCTGCCTTGTAATTGCTTTTCACTCAGCACTTTAAAACCCGGGGCCGTGGGTTAATGATTAAATCCCATGGAGTGAACCCACCAAGCCCAGCAGGCCCCATGTCCTAGGGGAGGTTGTGAGGTGGGGGGGCATCAGGTTTTGGGGGCATTTTGTGGGGCCTAAAGCCCAAAGGAGGATGTCCCGTGGCTCAGCTGAGGGCCCAGTGCCTTGGCAATGAGAAAAAAATCATATTTTTCCCTAAAGCAGGGTCAGGATGCTGGAGGCAGGTGGAGGGCAGGCTGCTCCTTCACACCCAGTCTCTTCCCACCCTTCCCAGCTGCACCCCGGGTTTCATGTTGGTTTTGGGGTGCTGCTCCCTTCTGGGGTCCCCCCACCCACCCATTGCTGCCATTTACCACCCACCCCACAACCTGGAAGCTGCAGTGCTGAGGGCTCTGCCTGCAGCCTGGGCACAACCAGAGGCTGAGCAAGGTTAATTAATTTGAGCAAAGACTGGAGCCTAAAAGATGGGGAGCATCACACTGAAAGATGATGGCTGGCAAAAATCATTAGAAGCATCTTTCAACAATCTATATACTGTTATTGATCCCGTTATAGATCATGTTCCTCCCCCCCCCCCCCTTTTTTTTTTTTTATTTTTTATTTTTTTTGCAGGATCTTCTGGATCGATACAGCAAGTGCATTGAGACTGTAGCAACACATTTAAAACCTTATAAAAGGTTATTTAGTTGCTAACAGTGCAGCAGTTTCTGCAAAGCCTGCCAAAAGGTTACAGCTTTTTGGGCATCATAAATTACAGACGACAGGGAAAAAAAAAAAAAAAAGAAAAAAAAAAAAGTAAGTGCGGTTTTCTTTATTGTCTCCGTGATGGATGGGCTCCTGAACAAGACACAAAATACATCATATCACCTTTAATGGGACCACATTTCTGTAGCCATAACTCACAATTTTAAAATAGAAAATGGTGAAATATGGCGTTGTATATTCCACTCCTGACATATTTATGAGTCCTTCCCTTCTTATAAATACAGTGATTGCTATTTCAAAGCAGCGTGTCAGGTATGAGCCGAGCACAACCAGCTGGTGCTATTGAAAAATTATAGCTGGGCTTGGACGTTTTCAAAAACTCTCTCTAGCAGCAGTAAATTTACAATGTTTGCACTAACTGTTATTAAAACCAAATCCATATCTTGGCAACAGGAACCCAGCTCTCCGGCCCAGCTGGAGTGACGGTGCCGCTGACAGCCGGGCTGAGCCCGGGGGCTGCTCCTGGGGAAGCAGCAAAATGGGCTCTGAGGAGGCTGACAGAGGGGGCTGAGCACCTCAGAGCCCCTCACCCATGGGCCTTGCTGGCACCAGAGAGGGGACAGAGCATTGTTGTCCCCCTCCCCTCCTCCTGGGTTGGCTCCCTGCATCCTGCTCCAGCTCCCACGAAAGGATCATAGGATCCTAGAATGGGCTGGGCTGGAAGGGACCTCAGAGCTCATCAAGTCCAACCCTTGCTCCACTCCCCCCGTGGTTCCCAGCCCATGGCACTGGGTGCCACATCCAGGCTCTTTTGAAATATCTCCAGGGCTTTTGGAAATTTGGGGTTGTTCTATCCATGCAGCACAGGGAAGAGCTTTCCCATATTTCCCTTTAGCTTCATGAAACCTTTTCTTTCTTCCAAATCAGGACTTTAACTGCTTGTAGGAGTCAAGGCATCACAAAAAACTTCCCTGGCCAAACCTGGGAGGAAAAGCAACCAAAACCCTCAGGGAAATTCCTGAAACCCCTTTGCCCACCATCCCCCAGGGATCCTGTCCCCCTTTTGCAGTGGGATCATAGAATCATAGAATGGGCTGGGTTGGAAGGGACCTCAGAGCTCATCAAGCCCAACCCTTGCTCCACTCCCCCCGTGGTTCCCAGCCCATGGCACTGAGTGCCACATCCAGGCTCTTTTGAAATATCTCCAGGGATGGAGAATCCACCCCTTCCCTGGGCAGCCCATTCCAATGCCTGAGCACCCTCTCCAGAAAGAAATTCTTCCTAATGCCCAACCTAAACCTCCCCTGGCACAACTTGAGACCTCTTGTGCCCTCTTGTCTTGCTGAGAGTTGCCTGGGAAAAGAGCCCAACCCCCCCCTGGCTCCAACCTCCTTTCAGGGAGTTGGAGAGAGTGATGAGGTCTCCCCTGAGCCTCCTCTTCTCCAGCCTCAACACCCCCAGCTCCCTCAGCCCTTCCTCACAGGAATTCTGCTGGATCCCTTCACAGGGATCCTCCTTGCTCTTCTCTGGACCTGCTCCAGCACCTCAATCTCCTTCCTGAGCTCAGGGGCCCAGAACTGGACACAGGACTCAAGCTGTGGCCTCCCCAGGGCTGAGCACAGGATGCTTGGGCCCGGTGGCATTTTGATGTCACCCTAACCCAGGCCTCGGGGTCGGGGTGGCCTCTGTGTCTGTTTCCACCCCCCCGGCGAGGGGTTTCAGCAGCAAATACCTCTCGGAAGAAATAACCCAAAACCAGAAGCCCCTCGGAGCATCTCCCACCCTTGGGAGCAGGGGAATTCTCCGGCCTCATTTCGGCACACAAAAGGCCTCTAATTAGCTTTTTGGTTTGGTCCGATTGAAGGTGAATTTTGACCTTTCCCAGTGATTAGCTTCTGAAAGTAACCGATTTGCATAACATCAGTCTCTGAACTACACACACAGGCCGGGAGCAGCCGTTTTCCTGTTGCTCACTCCCGTTTCCCTTTTTTTTTTTCCCTCCAAGGGCAGCCTGCAGCAAACTGCCGGGCTCTGTATTTGAGTCCCTGGATGTCCCCAGGGCTCCAGGGAGATCGGGACACCCGGTTTTGGGGCACCCGGGCTTTCCCCACCCCTTTCTCCAAGCCCTGGCTCTGCTCCTGTTGGGAATTCGCATCCCCTTGTATGATACTGGTTTGGGCTCTTGCCAACCCTGTACCTCGGGACCCCGCTGTTCCTCAGCATACCCTGGGGGTCCTTCCATCTGGGAACCCCCTCCCACCCCTCTCCCTCCTATCCCGATGCGTCCAAGGTCACCGGGGGAACACCGAGTTCTCTCCCACCTTTTATTTTGAGGGGGAGCTAAATTCAAAACTCTTTTTATCTCCGACTTACGTTCCTTTTATCTGGGCAGAACCCCTCCAGAGGTGCATTTTATTACATTGGGTTATTAAACAAAAAAAAAACAACGATAATGAGCTGGCTTCTCCGCGGCTGCTGGGGGAGTGGGAGCCCCGGGACCCCCCTCCTGCTGCAGCTTTATCAGCCCCCAGCGCCGCGCTGCTATCGGGCCGGGGCTGCCGCTATCTCTGCCGGTGCTGAGCCCGTCCCGCTGCCAGGTTTTGTCTCCCTGGCCCATGAATAATAGAAGAGAAAAGATTGCTTTGGGTAAGGCTTCTTTGGAGGGAGTCTCCTGACGCAACAGCTCAGGGCTTAGGGGGCTTTCACGGGAAGGGGAGGGAGAACCAAAGCACTTGGAGATAACAGACCCCCCCTCCCCTCTTCTTTCCCGGGAGCCAAGGGCTCTGTGAAGGACTAAGACAAAGGAAACCCCAACTCTGGGCCCAGCTCTGGGAGAACCCCCCGTGGTTTGTGGAATGCCCCCCACCTTACCCCCCAACCAACTGCTGCACCCCCCACCCAGGCTGCAGCCCCCCAGGCAACATCTTGAGGCCCAAACACCCCCAATCCCCCCCCCTCCCCAACCCCATCTTGGTGGGATGCAGACCCACTGCCCCCATCCCCAGAGCCCCTTCCTCCCCTCCCCTCCCCAAAGCACTGTCTGTAATATTTTCTTTCCTGAGCGCATGGAAAGGCCTGGGAGCTGCCTGCTCTGGTTTATAACATTGCTGTTTCCTGGCCTGGCTTTATTACATCTGTTCTTTGGGGTCTGGGGTTATAAATTGGGGATGTGATGACGTGTAATCACTAACTGCAAAGCCAATACATTTCTGCTGCTGCAGCAGCAAGACAAACGCAGGAGAGGAGGGGGGGGAGAGGCTGGCGAGGAGCTGCCAGAGGGAGATGGATACAGGGAGCTCCACAGATCCCGGTGGGGACTGGAAGCAGTGCTGTTTTCATGGAGCTGGCCTCAGTTTTGGGGGATTTGGGGGTTTGCTGAGAAGCTCAGCTGCATCTCCGGCTCTTCTGTGGGATGCTTGGGGTGGCCGAGGATGCTCCCTGTTCATCCCAGCCCAGCAGAGCAGCTGTTGGGGGTGTTCCTGGGCAAGAGGCAAACCCAAACCAAAGCTGTTGCACAGCAGAAGTGCCTCGGGTGCAGCAGGCCGGGGGATTTCTGGAAAGCAGAGCCCTGCTCCGTGGCAGAATGGGACCCTCCTGGCTCCTCACCCCAGGCTCAACTGCTCCAGGTGCGTTGTCCTGGGTGGTTTTTTCCAGAGCCTGGGCCTGGAAGGTGGATTAAAGCAACTCAGAGACTCCACCAACCCTTTGATCTCCGATTCATGTCCACCCAGGAATGTTTTCCAGGGCTCCAAAGCACCCTGTCACCCTGGGCTTGAGTCAGCGTGGGGTGAGAGGCAAACCCAGCCCCAGCCTCTGAGCAGGGTGAGCTGCAACCAAGCCCAGGACTGTTGTCCTTAGGAGCAATAATCACTTGGGCAACTGTGCAAATGTGACCAGCCAAGATGGGACAGGAGATAAATGGGAGGGAGTCAACCAGCTGCAACTTAAGATGTGCCTGGATGCTGCTGCACCGGTTTATCATGATAAATGTCATGGGGAAATCAATTCTCTGTGTACTTTTGGGAATTACAACTATCATTTTGGTGTGATTTATTCGCTGTATAACGTGGACAAGGGCTCTTTGTTCATCATCTTGAAAGTTCATTTAAAATTGCTTCGAGTTCTCCGTGGTGCCACGGCCGATGGGGATCTGCTCTGCTGTGAAATATGGACCGAGGTAGAAGGAGGCTGGGCTGGGGGTTCTGCTCCTTCCTCATCCCATTCCTGGGGCACAGAAAACCCTAAAAAACAACCCTGCAGAGAGTGCTGTTGGTGGGGACAGCAAACAACAGCTGGTGATCACCCCAACACCACTTGATTCTTCCCAGGAGGAGCAGCTCCAGGCTGGGACTTTCCTTCCCTTTTGCTTTTCCACACCACCCATCAAACCAGTTTGTCCTGCCCTGCTGCTTGCTGGGGGTGCTGGGAAACTTCTCCTGCTCCAAGCACGGGGTGTCCCATCCCCAGTTTGGTTGGATCTTCACCCTGGTGCTGGCAGGAAGCAGCTCAGAGCCCTTCCTGGGGGTCCTCATCCCCATCCCCTAAAATTCCCCCTTTTTCCTGCTGGAGGTCCTGGGGGAGATGGGGCTGAGGTCTGGCCAAGGGGGGCAGGAGAGCAGGAGAGCAACCAAAAACCAGCCCAGTTCAGGTTGTTTATCCTTGAGAGCAGAGGCTGAGAAGGAAAACTGATTCCTCTTTATAAACACAGAGGGGGGAAGCACCAGGACAGTTTCACTTAAAGGACAATGTTGGCACAAGGACAAAAGGGGATAAATTAGCCATGAGAAACATTGAGGCTGGAAATGAGAAGAAAATCATCAGGGAGGGAGGTTCTGGAAGAGTAAGGGATGGAGGGATGGAGCCACCAGCACCCCCAGGATGGAGCTGATCCCTTTTTTGGATGGGATGAGGTTGTGCAGGGGTGGCTGAGGAAGGGACCCCTTTTGCTGCCCCTAAAAATGAACCCCAAAAGCCTTTGGGAAAACTGCAGCTCAGCTTGGGAGGCCTGACCCTCCAGGAACCCCTTTTCCTGCCTCTTGGATGGGCACCCAGCCCTGGGCTGTCGTGACATGAGGGTTGGTTTGGTTTTTTTTCTTTATTTTTTTCCCCCATAACTGTTGATCCCAGGATGGAGCTGATCCCTTTTTGGATGGGATGAGGTTGTGCTGCTCCCTTAGCAGGGGTGGTTGAGGAAGGGACCCCTTTTGCTGCCCCCAAAAATGCACCCCAAAAGACTTTGGGAAAACTGCAGCTCAGCCTGGGAGGCCTGACCCTCCAGGAACCCCATTTCCTGCCTCTTGGATGGGCACCCAGCCCTGGGCTGTCATGGCATGAGGGTTGGTTTTTTTTCTTTTTTTTTTTCTTTTTTTCCCCCATAACTGTTTATCCCAGGTGTGCTCTTCAATGACAAGGAGGAAGAAATGTGCTCCGTGGTTTTGCCTTACAGATTGGAGAGCAAACCTCAAATAAATCAGGCAGGAAGCAGCTGACAGTGAGCAGAGGCTGCAGCTGGGGAGGGGGGGGCACCAGGGAACCCCATCCCTGGGCTTCATATGCTCGAGGTGGAGCTTTTTTCCTCCCTCCCAGTGAATCAGGGAGGGGAGAAGAAGAGCTTTGCCATGCAGCTTGTTCTGGACCACCCCAGCACCAAGGATGCTCATTGCCTACTCCAGGAAGGATGTTTGGGCTGCTCCATGCACTCCAGGGCTCCTCCAGCACCTTTTCCCCTGCCCCCAGCCTCAGATCCCTTCTGGTTTTCATTACCCTCCTCCTCCTCACCCGACACCACCAGCCTCATTGGGAATAAAAAGCCAAATGAGTGTGAAGGGGAAAAAAAAATCCTGCACTCCCTCTTTTCCTCAGCTAATCCCCTGACAACTCCTGCACAGCCCTGGCTCTGGGCTTGTTCCAGAGATGCCCCTGATTGAAATGGAAATATTCCCCACCCCCCCTCTTTACCCCCTGATCCTCTGCCTTAAAGGAGAAGCTTCCCTCTGTTTAGAAAGAGGGGGTTTTATGATTTTCTTTTTAAGGGCTGTCCTGCCCTAGGAATGTGGCAAGCCAGCTCAATAGCTGCAGGAAACATCACTGCCCATAAACCTCCTCCCCAACCCCCCCTTGGGTCAGAGGCACTGGCTGACATTGTCATGAAACCCAAATATTCCTGATGCTTATCAGGGGCCCACATCAAAGGCACCCAGGCCATAAATCTCCTGGGGATTGTGCCATGGAGCCCAAAGAAAAGCAGCTCCCCCAGCTAATGGGTGTCCAGAGAGGGAGCCCTGCAGGGAGGGCAAAAGGATTGGGGCCAAACCCCCCTTTTCCCCCAGCAGAAACCACCATGGGGTGGCCAGTAAAGACTTAGTGCTGGGAGAGATTTTTTTTTTTAATCCTCAAGCAGGGGAAAACTCAAACTCAACCAAGAAAAATAAATAATAATTAAAAAAATCAGGCATGTTTGGAGGGTGGGAGAGCTGGAAGGGGAGCAAGCTTGGGGTGACCCTGTTGTCCCCAGGCCTGGGCAGGCTGACAGCACATTATGGAGCTTGTGTTGCAGGTTGGGGGCAGGAGTATTCCTGTGGATTATTTTTGGATTCAGGGAAATCAGTGTTTTCCAGTCCCAGGAGGATATTTCCCCCCAGTCTGGCTGCAGGGTGACCTCCAGGAACCTGCAGCAGGGGATTGCTTGGGTGATGGATACTCCCTCTCCCAGATAAGTTGTTCCCAAAGTTAATTATCTCCCTGGTTGCTCACTTGGGAATTTAATCATGCCCTGCTCAACTGATGCCCTTACAAACAATTACAGAAAATGCCCAAAGGGGAAGTTTCTAGCTCCCCCTCCTCAGGACTGACACCCTGGGAGGTATGAGGTGTCCTGGTCCCTCTGGTCTCCCAGAAAGGTCTCCCAGGCCTTCTCCCAATCCTTTGGATGTGGCATCTCCTCCTCCCCCATGAAGCAGGGTGATGGAGCACTTGATGAGCAAGGTTTAAAATGCAGGAGCTCTCAGGGAGCCAGACACTAATGTGACATCTCTCTCCAGCACTTGCCATTCCCTCCCTTCCACAGCTTTTGATGTCAACTTCTTACAAGTTCAGCTGTAGGATTTGATCAGGAAATCATGCATGTTAATAGGGAGAAGCAAGAGGGCTGCAAAAGGGTTTTTTCTCTCTCCCCAAAAAGCCAAAGAGGGTGAGTTCAGGCTGCATGCCCTGGGTATTGGAGCCTTTGGCTCTCTTGGGATGCTTTGTCCAGGTCTTTTGGGATGATGGGGACCTTCAGCCAGGTGCAGCACACAGCACTGGGTTATTCCTTGGTGGGTTATTCCCTGGTCAGGAGTCTTTGACTGGAACTGAAACCAGTTTGGCAGCAATTTCAGCAGATGGTTCCTGGCTGCCTCCTCATCCTCCTCCCAAACTGGGTTTGTTTCCCTTTGGCTATCAAGGGAGTGTTAGAGATGCTCAGGCAGGTTTGATATTTAGTCACTGCATCCCTGTTGGATGGGTCTTAATTATTTATAGCTTTCCTATATTCTGTTTTCTCCAGTCAGTTGGGAAGAGGTGACAGGTGAAGACTTCTTGTAGCAGATGCTTATGAGGTGCCTGCTGCTCAGATGAGAAGAAAAGAGAAAGTGTCTTCAGCAGGAGAAAAATGACAAAGCTACATCTGAGCTGCCTCATTTCATAGTCAAGGAGAAGGCAAAAAAGAAGGAAAAAAAGCAAAAACCCACCTCCTTAAGTCTTTAGAAAAGGAACACATTCCTCCTCACTAGATGGATGCTCTGGGGAGCAGATGCCTCCCCTTGGCACCCTGCTCCCTTCCTGCAGAGGTTATTACAGCCAGGGCAGAGCCTGAGGTTTGTCTGGCCTTGGAAATGCCCAAAACCAGGGAAACATCCCCAAATCCAGACGTATCCCACCCTGGGGAGGGACCTGGGTGGTCTCTGCAGGTCTGCTGGGACTTGGCCGCAGCCTCTGGCAGAGGACACATCCCTGTGAGCTGGGTGAGCTCAGCCTCAGGATCCCCCCAGCTCTTTTTGGGGTTGTTTGGGGGTGGGCTGAGCCCCTTCCCGTGGAGCTGAGTCTCTGCATCCCCTCCTGCCAGCAGCAGGAGTTTGGGAAGGAGTGAGGAGCTGCCTCCTGCTTTCCCCAGAGGCTACAGCATCCTGCTGCTCCCTCCTGCTGAAAGGGAGATGTTCCTCTGGATCAGGTACCTGGTCCTTCCTGCTCCCTGGTGACAGAGGACTTAATCTCTGGTGACAGCCAGGCTGCTCCTCTGCAGGGGCCACGTTTGTCAGCATCACCCTGGCTGCCTCCTGTTGCACAGCCAGGGAGCAGGGCTGGAGCTTGGCAGCTGCTGCTGCTCCGGGTTTCTCCAGGACATGGAGGTAGATGAAGGTTCTGGCAATCACCTGCTAATTGCAGGAGCAATAATAAAGCCTCTGCTTGCCTGACGAGGGTGGGAGAGCAGGGAAACACAGGGAGATGGCAGCTCCTCCAGCTCAGATGCTGCAGAGAGGGTTTGGGCCACGCCAGGAATTCCAAGTCCTGCTCCTGCCTGGTCCTGCCACTGCAAACGTCAAGTTGATTATTTTAACCACATGAGATCCCTGCTAATTAACATGAATTAACCACCTGAATATTCCTGGCTAAAGGAGCTAGTAGGTATAGGCAGGAAAGGAAAGACACCTTGAAAGCATCCCAAATCGATTCCTGCTGGATCTGGAGCTCAGGGCTGGCCTGCTCAGCCCAGGGCTCTCACAATTCCTGACCTCCCTGACCTCTTCTGGGTTTTTTGTTTTTTTTTTTCCTCTGGCCACAAGCTGCCCCATGTGCTCAGCATTTCCCCCTCCCCTCCCCCCCCTGCTGCCCCTGCACCCTCAGCATCCTCATCCCCCTCCCATTTCAGGCTGCTTCTCCAGCACCTTCTGCACCAGTGCCAGCAGCTCAGGGATAAGGAGGAGAAGCCTTTTGTGACATTTTTTGCCCCTGTGCTCAGCCCTGGGGAGGCCACAGCTTGAGTCCTGTGTCCAGTTCTGGGCCCCTCAGCTCAGGAAGGAGCTTGAGGTGCTGGAGCAGGTCCAGAGAAGAGCAAGGAGGATCCCTGTGAAGGGATCCAGCAGAATTCCTGTGAGGAAGGGCTGAGGGAGCTGGGGGTGTTGAGGCTGGAGAAGAGGAGGCTCAGGGGAGACCTCATCACTCTCTCCAACTCCCTGAAAGGAGGTTGGAGCCAGGGGGGGTTGGGCTCTTTTCCCAGGCAACTCTCAGCAAGACAAGAGGGCACAAGAGGTCTCAAGTTGTGCCAGGGGAGGTTTAGGTTGGACATGAGAAAGAATTTCTTGATGGAGAGGGTGCTCAGCCATTGGAATGGGCTGCCCAGGGAAGGGGTGGATTCTCCATCCCTGGAGATATTTCCAAAGAGCCTGGATGTGGCACTCAGTGCCATGGGCTGGGAACCACGGGGGGAGTGGAGCAAGGGTTGGACTTGATGAGCTCTGAGGTCCCTTCCAACCCAGCCCGTTCTAGGATTCTAGGATTCCTGTCCTCAGGACACCCCCCCAACAGTGGGCAGAGTCCCCAGAATCAGGACCACACTGCTGGGATGGGGCGTGGGGCAACGGTGAAGCTCTGGTACCTCCCAGCTGCTGCTGGTTCCAGGTATGACACAGACCCAAAGGTACCTTTTTAGAGGGAGGAAATTATAGGTGCCATGACTTCAAAGGCTTTTGCAACAAGAGCTTTCCCTTTGATAAATGACAGCATCATTAATGGTGATTTATTACCCGGGCTATTTCGACAAACAGAAATAACCAGTTTCTTTTCATTTGCCTTGGTGGGTTTTTTTGCTCTGGGCTACCCAGACACAGAAGGTGGCTGGTAACAGCTGTTTTACTGCTGGTAAGACATCTCATTTATTAACTTGTCATCATGTGTCATAAAGTTTAGCAAAATGCTAGATGATTGTGTACTTAAGCGAGGTAATTACCCCATTATTAAAGCTGCCTTCTTTATTTATTTGCTCTTCTGCTGGTTTGTTCCTACCTTTGCTCTACATACTGCCTTACTCACTGGGTGCAGAGATGCTCTGCCTTGTAATTATCTCCCTGCTGCCTTCTCCTCTGCTCTTAGAGAGACATGAAAGGCATCTGCCAGCTGCCACTGGTGCACTGGGGACAGGGACCGAGCCACTGCTTTGCTTGGCTGGTGGCTGGAGATGGGCTGGGAGGGTGCTCAGGGGGCTGCTGTGTCTTGGGGTTTTATCCTGGCACTGGGAGCCTAAGACACCAGCACTGTGACAGCAGCTGGAGTGGGAAAAGCTGCAGGCATCCCAGGAACAGGACCTTTTATCCCATGGGGGGAAGCCCCCAAGGAGGTGCAGGGCTCGTGATGGCCCAGACAAAGCAGAGGGACCTGGACAGACTGGAGAGTTGGGATAATTCCAACAGGATGAGGTTCAACAAGGCCAAGGGGCAGGTCCTGCACTTTTGGTGACAACAACCCCATGGGGAGCTCCAGGCTGGGCACAGAGGGGCAGAAAGGGAGCTGGGAGTCTGGATTGCCAGGAAGCTGAAGAGGAGGCAGCAGTGTGCCCAGGTGGCCAAGAAGGCCAATGGCATCCTGGGCTGGCTCAGGAACAGCGTGGCCAGCAGGTCCAGGGAAGGGATTCTGCCCCTGTGCTCAGCCCTGGGGAGGCCACAGCTTGAGTCCTGTGTCCAGTTCTGGGCCCCTCAGCTCAGGAAGGAGATTGAGCAGGAGCAGGTCCAGAGAAGAGCAAGGAGGCTGGGAAGGGATCCAGCAGAATTCCTGTGAGGAAGGGCTGAGGGAGCTGGGGGTGTTGAGGCTGGAGAAGAGGAGGCTCAGGGGAGACCTCATCACTCTCTGCAACTCCCTGAAAGGAGGTTGGAGCCAGGGGGGGGTTGGGCTCTTTTCCCAGGCAACTCTCAGTAAGACAAGAAGCCATGATCTTAAGAATTTTTTCCTAATATCCAACCTAAACCTCCCCTGGCAGAGCTTCAGCTCTGCCAGGGGAGGTTTAGGTTGGATATTAGGAAGAAATTCTTTACAGAGAGGGTGCTCAGCCATTGGAATGGGCTGCCCAGGGAAGGGGTGGATTCTCCATCCCTGGAGATATTTCAAAAGAGCCTGGATGTGGCACTCAGTGCCATGGGCTGGGAACCACGGGGGGAGTGGAGCAAGGGTTGGACTTGATGAGCTCTGAGGTCCCTTCCAGCCCAGCCCATTCCAGGATTCTATGAATTCTGCTGCCACACCAAGCTTCTCCTCAGCCTCCCCAAGAAGGAGCAAAGCAGATCCACACCTTGATGGAGCAGTTGCTTAGACAGAGAAAAATAAACCCGGGGAGCACTGAGATGCTAATTGCCTTGGGAACTCCCAGAATTCAGGTGCATGGCTCCCAGGAATGTCTGGGACACTGCCTGGACATGTCCATGCCCTCTCCTGGGAAGAGTGAGGCTCTACGGGCACCACGTTCCCAGGCAAAGCTGGGAGAACTCTGGATAACTCCGACCTCCTTCCCTCCTCTCTTCCCATCCTAACCAGCACTGTTGCTCTGCTAACTCCAGATAAACTCCTTAACAGACCTTGGACAAGAGGTTCAGCACCTGAAACCACCCAGGATCCAACCATTCCCTGGGCAAACAGGAGCTGGAGCACAGGAACTGCCATCTGCTCCCCAGCCCTGCAGCTCCAGGCCAGAGCATCTCCAAGGAGGATGCAAAATCCAGCATCCCTTGGGAAATCACCCCAAAATTTAGGGTGCTGCAGGGGGGTTTTGGTGGCTCCCCCCACCATGGGCAAGCAGGACAACCAGGAGGTCCCCATAGGCAGCACTTGCTGGGAAAGACTCTGGGAATAAGTGTTAAATTTCCCTGTTTTCCTGTGAGATTTTCCAAGGTCAGACAAGATTAAGACGTAAGAGAAATAATTATTAAAAAAAAAAAAAAAGAAATTAAAATCTTCCCTGCTACCTCACCCGTTTTTTCCTGGCTCTGCAGTGAAATGTTGGTCAGGGAATTTCATCCATAAATCCACCTCTCCCACGGTGAGAGCTTTCAGGTTGTAATTAACCAGTGGCTATTGCACAGTAATTACCAATAGGGTAAAGTCACATCCCCAGAGCTGCCCAAGGCACAGCCAGGGGCTGCTTTGGGAGAAGAACATTTTGTTTAGGGCCCTCCCCCCTCCATGTGCCTCATCCCTAGGGTCAGGAGCCAGGTGGAAAGGAAAAGCCTCTGGAATAGGGAGAGGGAACAACCCCCACCCTGTGCCATGAGCCCTGCACGGAGGTAAAATCCTCTTGCAAGGGATTAGGAAGCAGTTTGGTAACACGGAGAATTCCACCCACTCCAGGAGCTGCCCCGGACCAGCTCGGTGTAAGCAGGATGAGCTCAGCCCTGCCTGGAGGGGGATGTGGGGTGGGATTTGCACTCCTGGAGCTCAGGGTGAGAAAACCCCAGCACTCCAGAACCCCCTCTCATTGTCCAGCAGTCAATTTCCCCGTTTTCATTCATTAAACCGGCATTTTTTTCTGCTAAAGAGATGTTAAAAGTTAAAATGGATGCGATACATTTTACATCCCCCATCGATCTCCCGGGGTATTTACAGCTGCAGAGATATTGATCTCCCCGAAGTGCCGGGTGTGCCGGCTCCTTACATACCACACTTGAAAGGAGAAAAGGATTTTGGGCAAATAAACCACAAAAACCCCACTACAGAAAGGGATTCAGGAAGGTCGGGGGTCACCAGCAGTGCTGTCCCCACCATCCCTGCCCTGGGTGTCAGACTCTGCCAACTTCCCTGCAAAAGGCTGGGGACAAGGAAAGAGCCTTTAATTCCTGGGTTTGCACCTTAGGGTGAGGAATTTCCTTGGAAAAATGGAGGTGATCCCTGCCCTGGGTGTCAGACACGGCCAAACTTCCTGCAAAAGGTTGGGGACAAGGAAGGAGCTCTTAATTCCCGGGTTTGCCCCTTGGAGGGAGGAATTTCCATGGAAAAATGGAGGTGATCCCTGCCCTGGGGGTCAGACACCCTCACCCTAACCCTGCAAAAGGTTGAAGAAAAGGAAGGAGCCCTTAATTCCCATATTTTCACCTTAGGGGGAGGAATTTCTGTGGAAAAATGGAGGTGATCCCTGCCCTGGGTGTCAGACACTGCCAAACTTCCTGCAAAAGGTTGGGGACAAGGAAGGAGCTCTGAATTCCCGGGTTTGCACCTGGTGGGGAGGAATTTCCATGGAAAAATGGAGGTGATCCCTGCCCCGGGTGTCAGACACTGCCAAACTTCCTGCAAAAGGTTGGGGACAAGGAAGGAGCTCTGAATTCCTGGCTTTGCCCCCTAGGGAGAGGAATTTCCGTGGAAAAATGGAGGTGATCCCTGCCCTGGGTGTCAGATGCTGTCAACCTTCCTGGAAAAGGTTGGGGACAAGGAAGGAGTCCTTAATTCCTGGGTCTGCACCTCGTGGGGAGGAATTTCCTTGGAAAAATGGAGGTGATCCCTGCCCTGGGGGTCAGACACCCTCACCCTAACCCTGCAAAAGGCTGGGGACAAGGAAAGAGCCCTTAATTCCTGGCTTTGCCCCTTGGGGAGAGGAATTTCCATGGAAAAATGGAGGTGATCCCTGCCCTGGGGGTCAGACACTGCCAACATTCCTGCAAAAGGTTGGGGACAAGGAAGGAGCTCTTAATTCCCGGGTTTGCACCTGGTGGGGAGGAATTTCCATGGAAAAATGGAGGTGGTCCCTGCCCTGGGTGTCAGACACCCTCACCCTAACCCTGCAAAAGGTTGGGGAAAAGGAAGGAGCCCTTAATTCCTGGGTTTGCACCTGGTGGGGAGGAATTTCCATGGAAAAATGGAGGTGGTCCCTGCCCCGGGTGCCAGACACTGCCAAACTTCCTGCAAAAGGTTGGGGACAAGGAAGGAGCTCTTAATTCCCGGGTTTGCACCTGGTGGGGAGGAATTTCCATGGAAAAATGGAGGTGGTCCCTGCCCTGGGTGTCAGACACCCTCACCCTAACCCTGCAAAAGGTTGGGGAAAAGGAAGGAGCCCTTAATTCCTGGGTTTGCACCTGGTGGGGAGGAATTTCCATGGAAAAATGGAGGTGGTCCCTGCCCCGGGTGCCAGACACTGCCAAACTTCCTGCAAAAGGTTGGGGACAAGGAAGGAGCTCTGAATTCCTGGCTTTGCACCTTAGGGGGAGGAATTTCCATGGAAAAATGGAGGTGGTCCCTGCCCTGGGTGTCAGACGCTGCCAACCTTCCTGGAAAAGGTTGGGGACAAGGAAGGAGCTCTGAATTCCTGGCTTTGCCCCTTGGAGGGAGGAATCTCCATGGAAAAATGGAGGTGATGCTGATTTCCGGGGGAGTTTGCTGTGGCTGGAGGTGAGCGCTGGAAGGGAGGGGGGGAGCTCTGAGACCTCAGGGCTGCCACTCCCCGCACTCCAGAAATCATCGGGTGACTCAAAACCCTTTTTTTTTTTTTTTTTCTTCACCTCCGTCTGCCCTCCCCCGTCTGTTCCCACACCCCACCCCACCTCTCACCTTATTTTTCCAACCACAACCAGCCGGGACCTCCTAGAACCTTGGTGCCCATCACCTCGGGAGGAGTTTTCCCCCCACCTCTCTTCACCCCAAAACACAACCCAGACCCCAGCACCTCCATTCCTCATTCCACCCAACTCCTCCTCAAGCTCTTTCCGAGTCACCCAGGTGTCCAACCCTGCTCCGTGGCACGACACGAGGTTGCAGACGGGGTGTGAAGGGATGGGCGGACCGCAAGCCGAATTTTACAGCTTGGAACGATCCCAAATCTCCTCCTTCACCTTCCTCGGCAGCCTTTGTGCCCCCCGGCTGCAGGGTTGGGTCGGTGCAGACGGGGTGTCGGGACCTGCAGCCGCCGGGCACCCGGCACCTGCCGGCTTCAAAGAGCTCCCAACCCACCCCGACGGCGGGGTTGGCATCACCGGGCCCTGGCATCGCCAGATGGGCGTCCCAGGACCCTGTCTGCACCTTTAATCCCTTCCAGTTCATCCAAAGATTGGGCTGAGCCCAACCCAAAGACCGAGACCCCCTCCCCAATTTTGGGAGGGGAGCAAGGGGATTGCAGCCCCTCACCCCCCCTCAGTTCCCATGTGCCAAGGAAAAGCGTTGCCTCCCCAACGTGGCCGCTTCCAGGAAGAGCCAAAAGCTTGGGAAAAGCTCGGTGGAAAGTTTCTGGAGCTGCTTTCTGCCTTCCCCCCCCTCCTCCCCCCCCCTTTTCCATCAGTCAGGTCGCGTTACGCGGTTGATGGGCGCTAACGAGAAGTGACAGACGTGTGACAGGCAGCGCGCTGGCTCCAGGAGTGACACCGCGGTCCCTGGGGACAGATCCAACCCCCCCTTCCCCTTCCCAGGGTGGCTTGGCACCGGGTCAGTCCTCCGGCTGGCTGGTGGGGTGACAAACCCTGCCTGGGGACAGGGACCCGCTGGACCCGAGGCCGCAGGGAGCCTGGGATCATCCTGTGGCTCTTAAAACACAGGAAAAATGTTCAACCGGAGGAGAGAGGTGTTGAGAAAAAGCCTGAAAAACAGCATTGCAGCAAGTGCAGGAGTCGGGGGGGGAGTTGTGCAGATTCTGGGATTTTGGAACCAATTTTATTAAAAGAGAATTACAAAGAAACTTGCAAAGCTGGGTGAGAGGCATTCCCCCCCCCCAAAAAAAAAAAAAACCAAAAAAACCTGTACAACCCCCAAGAGCAGAAACAGAGACAACACTTTCAGATCTGGGGCAGCATCCCCAGCTCTGGGGGTGACTTTGCTGGGACACAGAAGGGTTGGGGGAACCTTGGTGGTGGTGGGAAGGAGCCCAGTGCCATCCCATCGGCATCCCATCCCATTCCCATCCCCATCCCCATCCCCATCCCCATCCCCATCCCCATCCCCATCCCCATCCCATCCCATCCCCATCCCACCCTATCCCCTCCCATCCCATCCCATCCCATCCCATCCCATCCCCCTCCCCCTCCCCCTCCCCCTCCCCATCCCCATCCCCATCCCCATCCCATCCCCATCCCATCCCATCCCGTCCCATCCCATCCCCATCCCCATCCCCTCCCATCCCATCCCCATCCCCATCCCCTCCCATCCCACCCCATCCCATCCCATCCCATCCCCCTCCCCATCCCCATCCCCATCCCCATCCCATCCCCATCCCATCCCCATCCCCATCCCCATCCCATCCCATCCCATCCCATCCCCCTCCCCCTCCCCCTCCCCCTCCCCCTCCCCATCCCCATCCCCATCCCCATCCCATCCCATCCCATCCCATCCCATCTCATCCCATCCCATCCCATCCCCATCCCCATCCCATCCCATCCCATCCCATCCCACCCCATCCCATCCCATCCCATCCCCATCCCCATCCCCATCCCCTCCCATCCCACCCTATCCCATCCCATCCCATCCCATCCCATCCCATCCCATCCCCATCCCCATCCCCATCCCCATCCCATCCCATCCCATCCCATCCCATCCCATCCCATCCCCATCCTCATCCCCATCCCCATCCCCATCCCCATCCCATCCCCATCCCAGTCCCATCCCAGTCCCATCCCATCCCATCCCATCCCCATCCCCATCCCCATCCCCATCCCCTCCCATCCCATCCCAGTCCCATCCCCATCCCCATCCCCATCCCCATCCCCATCCCCATCCCCATCCCCATCCCCATCCCCTCCCATCCCATCCTCATCCCCATCCCCATCCCCATCCCCTCCCATCCCATCCCAGTCCCATCCCATCCCCATCCCCATCCCCATCCCCTCCCATCCCATCCCATCCCATCCCATCCCATCCCCATCCCCATCCCATCCCCATCCCATTGGCATCCCATCCCCATTCCCATCCCATCCCCATCCCCATCCCCATCCCCATCCCCATCCCCATCCCCATCCAATCCCATCCCCATCCCCATCCCCATCCCAGTCCCATCCCAGTCCCATCCCATCCCATCCCATCCCCATCCCCATCCCCATCCCCATCCCCATCCCCATCCCCATCCCCATCCCCATCCCCTCCCATCCCATCCCAGTCCCATCCCCATCCCCATCCCCATCCCCATCCCCATCCCCTCCCATCCCATCCTCATCCCCATCCCCATCCCCATCCCCTCCCATCCCATCCCAGTCCCATCCCATCCCCATCCCCAACCCCATCCCCATCCCCATCCCCTCCCATCCCATCCCATCCCATCCCCATCCCCATCCCATCCCATTGCCACCCCATCCCCATCCCCATCCCCATCCCATCCCATCCCCATCCTATCCCATCCCATCCCATCCCATCCCCCTCCCCATCCCCATCCTCTTCCCATCCCCATCCCCATCCCACCCCATCCCATCCCCATCCCATCCCATCCCATCCCATCCCATCCCCATCCCCATCCCCATCCCATCGCCATCCTGGTGCCATCCTTGTGCCATCCTACGGCTTTTGGGTGCACAGCTCAGCCACTTCTGGGTGGGGAGGATTTTATTCCCCTTTTTCTCTCTCCCTGGCCCCGCCGTCAGGATGTTTAGAAAACTCCAAATCAATTTGAGGCCGGGAGACGTTCAGCTGGGGAAGCAGAGTGCTGATAGGGTCAAAGGCCCAGCGCCCATCACATACCCTGAGGCATTAATTCGAGCTGTCAGGACTGCTACAAATCCAACTGCTCGGGGAGGGGCAGGCAAAGCTTCCCAAAAAAAAAAAAAAAAAAAAAAGAAAAAAAAGTGAGGCGAACGCTTCCCAGCTCCCGGGGCAGCACCCACCCACCCATCTCTAAGCCAGGCAATGGTCAGGACCCCTTCCCGAGCCAGGGCTGGATTTTTGCCCAGCAGCCGATCCCCCTTTTCCCGGCTGGCTGGGAGGGAGATCTGAGGAGCTGCAGGAAGCGCATTTGTTACCGGGAACGCTTTGATATTTCGCATGTGAAACGTCTGCGTGCTGGAGGAGCTCCGGCATCTGGCAGGAAATTACCATGAATCCTGTTTCTCTTACCAGCCACACACACTCCTCCTCATTCGGCTCCTTCTCCCTCTGTCCCCCCCACACTCCCCCTAAGGGTCCCATCCAGACCCCGGGGAGGATCCCAGACACCTCCCGCAGCATCCCAGGAGCTGTGAAGGAGCCACAACCTTGTAAAAAAACCCAAAAAACAGCAAAAAACCCACAAAAAAAACCCCTTCTCCTCTTTGCTGCGGGGCTCTGGGGCTGTCCCAATTAGAGGGTGTTAACTGGGGTGGTCTGAGCACCCTCTGCATCCTCAGAGCTGATGGTTGGGGTACGGGTACCCCGAGAGGCACTGGGTGAGGACGCAGACCTCATCCTTCTCCCCTTCTCAAACAACTCCCAAACTTGACCTTCTCAAGCTCCCAGAAGCAGCTCCCGCTTCCCAGATCCCAGCTGGGAATAGCAGAGCTCTCCGGGTGGGATTCATCACCCAGTGGGAGCAGGGTGCAGGGGGAAGGCTGCTTTCCCTCTGCTCCCCCACCCCACCCGGGGAGCTTGGCGATGGATCAGAGGAGCAGGGTGCTCCAAGACTGGATTTTCATGTTGCCTCCTGCTTGGAATTATCAGGTCCATCGTGCTGCTGTCAGCCAGCTCAGCTCCTCATCTCTCCCCACCAGCACGGCCCCTGCCAACAAAATTATGACTGTATTAAAATGATTTTATTCCAGCAAACTGTGTAAACACAGGTGCTGCAACACCCAACCCCTCCTTTTCAACTCCAGCCAGCTCAGCCCCAGTTACACAGCACCTTGGTGCAGGATTTGGCCCTCAGGGTGGGGGTCAGGGTGTCACTGGCAGGGGGGGCCCAGCACCCATAGCACCCCCTTTGGAAACAGCTTTGACCCCAGGGTGGGCAGGGGGGCAGCTCCTCACCTGCCACCCCCCAGCTCCTTTCTCTCCCTCCCTGCTTCCCTTCAGAGGTTTCATTTTTGGCCTCGATTCCAGCAAGTTTACTGACAGATTACTTCATTTTAACTCTATGGCTTTCCTGTCTTGTGGGAGGCATATTTCTAAGTATCAGATTTATCAAAAGGCCTGTGCAAAAACAAGGGCCAGAATTACTCTTTTGATGGTTCCCCCAATAACTACAACCACCATAAATTTCTCAGGCAAAAAAACCCCAACCAAACAACAACAACAAAAAAAAAAAAATCCCAACCCCACAACCAACCCTCAACCAGGGACCTTTTGGAGTGGGGTTGGGAACAGGGGCCAGGCCCTGAGATCCCCCCAGCTCCCCCCTCCCCAGCACATCTGGTCCTGTTTCCAGTGCTGGTCTTCCAGCTCCCAGGGGTGACATATTTCCCCCTCCTATAACTCTAAATCAGAGCAGCATTTCAATAAATCACACTGAACACTTATTTATTGGACATAGTTTTGGGGCTCTTAAAGCACGGAAAATAAATTTAATGGAGCGTTTGGAGCGTTTCTCCAATCTTTTGAGGGATTACTTGGGGAATTTGTCAACGGAGCCAAGCACAGCAGCTTGATCCAGAGAGATGGGAAAGAAATTATGGGAGATACTCTACAAAGGCCCAGGTGTACCCTAAATCACATCAAAAAAGATTAATGTCAAAGGATTGCTTGCCAGCAGAGTTGATTGGCAGGCCTGCAGTTTATTTAATAAACTATCATTTTAGCCAGAGGGTGACTTTAATCTGAATTACATTTTCTTCTTTTGGCATCTGCCATGCCAAGCGATTTATTGAATACTGTAGCACGCTTCTTAACCTCAAACACTGCAAGAAAAAAAGGGAAAGAAAGCCTTGAGAGCCCCTGGAAAACCTTGAGACAGCAAAAGTTGCTCCCCTAAGAGGGCAGGAGCTCTGCAGCTTTCTTGGGATGGGCTGGATGGGAGCAGGAGTTGGTTGTTGAAAACCTCATTTGGGTTTTGCAGAGCCCAGAGAGGGGGGTGTGGAGGGGAAATGATGTGGGAAGAAGCAGACACATCCCTTGGGGTCCTCTGGCACTGAAACCCACCCAGGAAAGATGCTCTGAACCCCCCCCCCCAGTTCAGGGGCTTGCTCAGCATCCCCCCCCTCCAGGAGCCCAAAAGACAGAGGGACAGAAGGGACCAGCACCAGGGTTCTGCTGACCCCCAGGGCTCTTCAATAATGTGTTTGTGCAACTGGACAAAGAAATCCTAACTAATAATAAGCCTGGTTCCAAGATTATGATTGAGTTTTTCCCCCCGTTCTGCTTGATACTTCTGCCAAAGAAAGAAAAATCCTCGCTGAAGTCTAGCAGGAAATCCAATAAAATTTCTTCAAAAGATGGGCCTGACATTGAAAAATTGCAAAATTATAAAAGTAGGCCTCAGAAAAGAACAAGGGAGAGTTATTATATCTGGCACCTACTGAGGGCCCAAAGCTCCCTCTCCAAATGAGCCATCACAGATTGAAAGTGTTTAGCTTCCCCTTGATTAAATATGGTGAAGGACCCGAGGCGTGCCAAGCCTTGGGGATCGAAAGTTTGTTTTCAGTCAGAATGTGTTTTCAGTCAATGGAAAAAATGGTGGAGGCTGTGCTGGGGTTTGTAACTGAGAAGCCTCAGGTTTGGAGTGAGTAATGACTGCGATGCAGAAATGCAGGAGGGTTGTTAATCATCCAGCCCCAGCCCCCGTAATTCAACTCAGCAACTCACAAGACTTTGGAAGGCTTTTTTTCTTTTTTTTGCTTTGCCCTGCTCTTTTTAAAGACCCCCCCAACCCAAAATTTTCACTCCTTTTTAATTTCTTTCCCTCCCCCCCCCCCCCTTTTTTAACCTGGGAGTGAGAGGTGCGCAGAGCTCGAGGATGCTCAGGCACCATCATCATCCAGCCCCAGCCCCCATAATTCAACTCAGCAACTCACAAGACTTTGGAAGGCTTTTTTATTCCTTTTTCTTTGCCCTGCTCTTTCTAAAGACCCCCCTCAAAATTTTTCCCCTCCTTTTAAATTTTTCTTTTTCCCCTCTCTGATAACCTGGGAGCGAGAGGTGCGCAGAGCTCAGGGATGCTCAGGCACCATCATCATCCAGCCCCAACCCCCTTAATTCAACTCAGCAACTCACAAGACTTTGGAAGGCTTTTTAATTTTTTTTTCTTTGCCCTGCTCTTTTTAAAGACCCCCCCAGCCCAAAATTTTCACTCCTTTTTTATTTTTTATTTTTTTTTTTGTCTTTTCCCCCCTCTGATGACCTGGAAGTGAGAGGTGCGCAGAGCTCGAGGATGCTCAGGCACCATCATCATCCAGCCCCAGCCCCCATAATTCAACTCAGCAACTCACAAGACTTTGGAAGGCTTTTTGCTTTTTTTTGCTTTGCCCTGCTCTTTTTAAAGACCCCCCCAAAAAAATTTTCCCTCCTTTTTTATTTATTTTTTTTTTTTTTTGTCTTTTCCCCCCTCTGTTAACCTGGGAGCGAGAGGTGCACAGAGCTCAGGGATGCTCAGGCACCACCATCATCCAGCCCCAACCCCCTTAATTCAACTCAGCAACTCACAAGACTTTGGAAGGCTTTTTTCTTTCTTTTTCTTTGCCCTGCTCTTTTTAAAGACCCCCCCCAACCCAAATTTTTCACTCCTTTTTAATTTCTTTCCCCCCCCCCCCCTTTTTTAACCTGGGAGTGAGAGGTGCGTGGAGCTTAAGGATGCTCTGGCACCATCATCATCCAGCCCCAACCCCCATAATTCAACTCAGCAACCCACAAGACTTTGGAAGGCTTTTTAATTTTTTTTTCTTTGCCCTGCTCATTCTAAAGACCCCCCCAACCCAAAATTTTCACTCCTTTTTAAGTTCTTTCCCCCCCCCCCTTTTTTTAACCTGGGAGCGAGAGGTGCACAGAGCTCAAGGGTGCTCTGGCACCATCATCATCCAGCCCCAGTCCCTGTAATTCAACTCAGCAACTCACAAGACTTTGGAAGGCTTTTTTCTTTTTTTTTGCTTTGCCCTGCTCTTTTTAAAGACCCCCCCAACCCAAAATTTTCACTCCTTTTTTATTTTTTTTTTTTTTTTGGTCTTTTCCCCCCTCTGATGACCTGGGAGTGAGAGGTGCACAGAGCTCAAGGGTGCTCTGGCACCATCATCATCCAGCCCCAGTCCCTGTAATTCAACTCAGCAACTCACAAGACTTTGGAAGGCCTTTTAATTTTTTTTTCTTTGCCCTGCTCTTTTTAAAGACCCCCCCCAACCCAAAATTTTCACTTCTTTTTAATTTCTTGCCCCCCCCCCCCCTTTTTTAAGCTGGGAGCGAGAGGTGCACAGAGCTCAAGGGTGCTCAGGCACCATCATCATCCAGACCCAACCCCCTTAATTCAACTCAGCAACTCACAAGACTTTGGAAGGCTTTTTTCTTTTTTTTTTTCTTTGCCCTGCTCTTTCTAAAGACCCCCGCCCTCAAAATTTTCCCTCCCTTTTAATTTTTATTTTTTTTTTCCCCTCTGATAACCTGGGAGCGAGAGGTGCACAGAGCTCAGGGATGCTCTGGCCCCATCACCCATCCCTGGTCACCCCCCCCAGTTTGGTGGCCCCAGAACCTGGTGGGACTCCCCAGGAGAACTCTGCGTGGCCACAGGGCTGCCCCGAAGAGCAAACATTCTCCCTTTCATAGGGAAAATCCAGGCAGATGGGGAGGATCAAACACACCTCGGAGGAGCTCGGGGCTGAGTTCAGCCCAGGGTCAAGAGGTTGCTGGAGGGACCAAAGGACGTGGGGTGGCTTCAGGGAGGCACCTGATGCAGGATGGCCCCACAAATCCCTGCCTGTCCCCCTCTCATCCCTTTCCTCCCCCCTGGCTCTCTTCATTCAGCTGGGTTTGCCTGGGCTGCTTCTCATTAGATGGCCAACAAATTCCAGGAAGACAGGACACCCACTGGGCCTAAATGAAATTAGAGAACAGAGCACTGCTACAAGTGGTTTAATTCAAATTACAGCAAGATATTATTGCCAACTGCAAGTGCTCAGAACCATGAGTCAGACCCCCACAAGGAACGAGACGGGCTTGAAAAAAAAAAAAAAAAAAATTAAAAAAAAAATAATCATGACTTGTTAAGTGTATAATTAACTTTGGGGTTATTTTTATTTACCTTCCAGTTTTTAGCCTTCGGGAATCAAATTTTGGAGCTCGTCTCAGTGCGGGTTGGAAACAGCTTAAAATGAAAGAAAGGGAGGGGGGGGGAAAGAAAAAGAGGAAAGGAATTCACCCACCTCCCCTTGATGCCAGGAGCTGGGGATTGAAAATCTCCTCAACACATCCCAGGGGTTCTGGGGCTCCAGGAGGTGGGGCAAAAACTTTCCTGCACATCCCTGGCCCTCACGAATCAGAAGAGCTGGGACAGATGGAGCAAATTCACCAATTTCTGTCTGAGAACTTCTTGCTGAGAGCCAAGACCTGGGCTGAGCCCCTGCCACTCCAGGATGGATGAACATCACCAAATTACCTCCCTGAGCCATCTCCTCCTGCACCAAAAGAGGTTTTGCTGGGACACAGACCTGCACGGGACAGAGTGGAAGGTTTGGAGCTGCCCCTGGGTGAGGGTTTTGTTTCTCAGTGTCCTCAGCTGATTCTTCAGGAGGTGAACTGGGCAACCAACCCCCCCTCTGCTCCTGGGTTCTGCCTCTTGAACGGATAGCAAGGACCCTGCTCTCTTCCATTGAAACATCATGTCCAATTTCTCCCTTGATTAAACCCATATTTTGCTTGGCTAGGAGTCAAATCTAAGAGGGCTGCACTCAAGTGAAGGGATTTTGGGTTGCTTGCCAGTGGGTAATTTGATAGACAATTTGGCAGGCATCCACTCCAGAATTAAGCAAACCTGAGTAATAAAGATGTAGGCAAACAACCCTGAGGAGCCATCACGAGCCCTCGACTTCCATCCCACAGCAACTTCCTCCACTTTCTGCTGACTCTCAGGGCTCCTGGCCCAGGAGGACGCCCAGGGCTGGACCTCCAGCTGTTCCCAGGACGGAGCAGTGCTCAGAGATCTCCTGATGTGGTCCTCAGGGGAGATCAGCTTGGGGTTTCACCAAGCTCTGGGGTCAGGGCAGCTCGGGGAGGAGACAGCAGGTTTGTTGAAGACTCAGCTGGGGGTGCCTGGGAAGAAGAACCAGCTCCAGGATCTCCAGCACCTCCAGGATCTCCAGCAGCTCCAGCAGCTCCAGCATCAGCATCTCCATCACCTCCATCACCTCCATGTCTCCATCATCCCTATAATCTCCATCATCTCCACATCTCCATCACTTCCATCATCTCCATCACCTCCAGCATCTCCAGCATCAGCATCTCCATCACCTCCATCACCTCCACATCTCCATCACCTCCATCATATCCACATCTCCATCTCCATCACCTCCATCATCCCTATAATCTCCATCATCTCCACATCTCCATCAATTCCATCATCTCCATATCTCCAGCATCTCCAGCATCAGCATCTCCATCACCTCCATCACCTCATCTCCATCACTTCCATCATCTCCATCACCTCCACATCTCCATCACTTCCATCATCTCCATCATCCCTATAATCTCCATCATCTCCACATCTCCATCATCTCTAGCTTCTCCATCATCTCTAGCTTCTCCATCATCTTCATCACCTCCATCACCTCCATCACCTCCACACCTCCATCATCTCCATCCTCTCCAGCCCAGGACCACACCTGCAGTCTGCAGACACCCTCCACATCTCTACAGCACCCTTGCAGCCCCCTCCTCCTCAGGACCCCCCTCAACCCTTCCCCAGAGCAGCAGTAACACGGGGGTGGGTGCTGCCCAGCTCCCATTTCTGCCCTCCCCATCCTGCAGCACCCCCAGCACCCACCCCCTGCCCCTGCAGCACCCACCTCCTGCTCCTGCTGCCACAGGGGGAGCCGAAGGGCTTTTGGACAACACCTGGGGGCTGATTTCCTTTGGATGAACAACACCAAGGGTTGGGACGAGCCCGGGGAGGGGTTGCCCTGTGCTGGGTTTGCTGCCTGGTAGCAGGGTCAGGGTTTTTGGGGGGGTTCTGCTCCCTGTGGGCAGAGCAGAGGGGGTGGCAGGCACAGCTCCATCCCTCCTAATGCCATTATGTATTGCTGGCATTAATCACACCACTAGGTAAGCATTATGGCACTTTTATGGTAGCTTTGAAGCTAATCTGTCACTAATGCCTTCTGGATTATCATGATTTCTTACAGTTGTGATTCATTAACTCGGATGCCTAATAGAATTAGTATTAAACATCTCCCCTAGATCCCTGCCTCAACACGGTGAGGTCTGAAAAGCCTTTTCAATATTTCATTGTGCTGCAGCAAATGCCATGACAGGCACTTTGTGGGGCTCCTGGAGAACCCAGTGCAGCCAGGGCTGGAGCCAAGGGAAAGGGTTTTGCTCCCTAGGGAAGGGGCAGTGGGTGCTGCCAGCACCCAGGAATGTGTCAGGGGGCTGGGGGCCATAGGTGGGGGGTGGGAAGGTGCTGGGGGGGATATTTCTCTGGATCATAGAATCAGAGAATCATAGAATGGGCTGGGTTGGAAGGGACCTCAGAGCTCATCAAGTCCAACCCTTGCTCCACTCCCCCCGTGGTTCCCAGCCCATGGCACTGAGTGCCACATCCAGGCTCTTTGGAAATATCTCCAGGGATGGAGAATCCACCCCTTCCCTGGGCAGCCCATTCCAATGGCTGAGCACCCTCTCCAGAAAGAAATCCTTTCCTAATATCCAACCTAAACCTCCCCTGGCAGAGCTGAAGCTCTGCCAGGGGAGGTTTAGGTTGGATATTAGGAAAAAATTCTTAAGATCATGGCTTCTTGTCTTGCTGAGAGCTGCCTGGGAGCAGAGCCTGACCTCCCCCTGGCTCCAACCTCCTTTCAGGGAGATGGAGAGAGTGATGAGGTCTCCCCTGAGCCTCCTCTTCTCCAGCCTCAACACCCCCAGCTCCCTCAGCCCTTCCTCACAGGAATTCTGCTGGATCCCTTCCCAGCCTCCTTGCTCTTCTCTGGACCTGCTCCAGCACCTCAATCTCCTTCCTGAGCTGAGGGGCCCAGAACTGGACACAGGACTCAAGCTGTGGCCTCCCCAGGGCTGAGCACAGGGGCAGAATCCCTTCCCTGGACCTGCTGGCCACGCTGTTCCTGAGCCAGCCCAGGATGCCATTGGCCTTCTTGGCCACCTGGGCACACTGCTGCCTCCTCTTCAGCTTCCTGGCAATCCAGACTCCCAGCTCCCTTTCTGTCCCTCTGTGCCCAGCCTGGAGCTCCCCATGGGGTTGTTGTGGCCAACATCCTCATCCTCTGGTTCAGCATCCTCACCTCCTGCCCCCTGAGCCTGGTGCTCAATAATTTAGGTGGAAGGGAAGGGGTTAATCTGCTTGGAGAGTGCAGAGCAGGTACTGAATATGATTGTGATCATTACCTGGCCCTGGAGGAATCCTTTCCCCAGACACTGCCATTCCTAGTAGGACTATTACTCCTAATAATCAATATTAATTTTCAGTGCGTTCTCTGGGGCTTGGAATTATTTTCTTCCTTAGGATAAGATCTGGATCTTCAAGCAGAGTAGGAAGAGGTATTATTATTATTATTGTTATTAGCATTATCACTATTATCTTGGGGTTTTAAGACCAAAAAAAAAAAAAAAAAATCTTATTTAGATAACCATCTCTCCCAGCAGCAGGCTCTGGAGCTCACAAGACTTTTATCTGGCTTCTTCCCTCTGTGTGTTGAGGGTAACAAAATTTTACAGTTATTTTTATTAATAATGTAAGGCCAGGACCAGACCAACACTGCTTTAGGCTGCACGTGGCTGGAGGAACCTACACCAAGCCCCTTGCTTCTTTTTCCCAGATTTTAAGGAGAGGGCAAACTCCTGGGTGGCTCCTCTGGGGGGTCCATGGTGGAAGCAGTGCTGGAGGGGAGGATGATTTTAGGAAAGCTCCCCTGGAACAAAATAACAAAAAAAAAAAAAAAAAAAAATCAGGTTTGGGCCAGGCTTTTGAGTCCTGGGAGTGGGGAGAGGTGGTGGGGAGGCTGGGGAAGGTGGGTTGGGGTTTGTCCCCTGGCCCTGCTCCTGCTCCTCCCAGGGAAAAAAAGCAAATTCAAAAGCCAAGCAGAGCAGCACCCAGGCAGCACCCATGGGAGAAGGGAGACCCAGCTCTCCCAGCCCCATATCCCAGCCCCAGAACCATCAGCAAAGGTCTCCCCTGGGATAACCCCCCAGGCCCAGGCAGGGATGAGCCCTGGCAGAGCTGTTTGGAGGATTTTTGCCATGGAAATGATTGATTTCCCAGCTGCTTCCCAGTGAAACCCTGGGATTTTTAATTTATTTCTTTCCTTTCCCCCCTCCCCAAGCTCAGGAACAGCCACATTAGAGGGCAAAAGGAAACTTTAAACCCTCCCCATGGTTTTTGGGGACAGGAAAAGTTGGGTTCTCCCCTGGGGTGCTTTCAGGGAACCTCAAGACACATCCAAGCAACAGAGAAACTTTTCCTTCTCCTGCTCATCCAACCACCAGGATTGATGTCAGGACAAGAACCTCGGGAAAGGGGGATGGAGAGGAACCTCCAAGGGGTTCCTTTGGGGATCCCACCACCACTGCACAAATCCAGCACTTTTTGGCCTATTAGGAATGCTGCTTTGGAGTGGTTTGGTTTAGGAAGAAGGGGAGGGAATGGGAAGATCCAGAACTGGATGAAACACAGAGAAAATTTCAGGCTAAGCCAAGGAGGGAGAGGTTCCCCCAGCTCCTCACAGCAGCTTTTGTTTTAAGGAGTGAAAGGGGTGGTCATGGGACAGCAGTCAGCTGGGCAAAGCAAGAGGAAAAAAGAAAAAAAAAGAAAAAAACCCCTTTAATTAGGGTAACTTGAAGGAAAGCTTTAACCAGCAGCCGGCGGGAGGCCCCATTTGATCTCCTTGTGGGACAGACCCTGTGATTAATGGTGGCCCTGGAGAGGGGGACAGACACCTGCCTGTCACATGCTTTGATTCCCAGAGCTGGCTTTGATCTCCCCAGGCTGTGTGGGAAGGGGTTGGAGCATTGGATGTGCCCGGGGTTCCTTTTATGCCACCCCTAAGGGGGGCTTGGGAGGTGGGGAGGGGTCTTGGCTGCCGGCCCCGAGGTCATCCCAGGGTTCATCCCAAGGGAAAAGTTCATCCCCGATCCATGGGAGGTGGTGGAGCCCCAGGGGGTTGCTGTCACCTCCTTGCTGTCACCTCCCAACCCCCCTTTGGGACAGATGTGTCCAAGAGGGCAGTGAGGATGCTCGGCCCCCAAAAAAGTCACCTTGTCCTCCCTGACCCAAAGGGTGCACCCTGGGGTGGCAGGGGCAGCCAAAAAGGTGTCCCTGGTGATGTCCCCACCTGCACGGGTCACCCTGTCACCCTGTGCCACCAGCAGAGGCTCTGGGAGGGGAGCAAAGCACCAGCACTGTCCCCCACTCCATGGGGACAACAAGGTCCTGGGTCACCCAGCTCCTTCCCAGCTCCCTGTTGGGTCCAGATTCACCCCTGGGGGTCCTGGGCTGCAGACCCCCTCTGGCATCCCCCCGGGACCACCATCCCACCCCAGGACTTCCCCCTCACCCTCCAGGGGTCCCAGTGGTCCCCCCACACCCCACGTGGGCATCGTGGTGCCTGGGTCCTGTCCCAGGTTTATTCTCAGCCCTGACATTTGTGCCCAGCAGGCAGAACATATCCATGGATTTGCTGGAGCAGGAGGGGTTCCTGCCTGGCCTGAAAAAGGATCTGAACATCTCAGATTTCAGCCTGACCTTGAAATGGGAGCAGGGAGGGTGAGGCTGCTGGGATCCCACTGCAAAAGGGGGACAGGAGCAGATCCCTGGGGATTTGGTGGGCAAAAGGGTTTCAGGAATTTCCCTGAGGGTTTTGGTTGCTTTTCCTCCCAGGTTTGGCCAGGGGAGCTTTTTGTGATGTCTTGACTCCTACAGGCAGTTAAAGTCCTGATTTGGAAGAAAGAAAAGGTTCAATGAAGCTAAAGGGAAATATAATTTTTTTTTTACCTCGAGTCCTGTGTCCAGTTCTGGGCCCCTCAGCTCAGGAAGGAGCTTGAGGTGCTGGAGCAGGTCCAGAGAAGAGCAAGGAGGATCCCTGTGAAGGGATCCAGCAGAATTCCTGTGAGGAAGGGCTGAGGGAGCTGGGGGTGTTGAGGCTGGAGAAGAGGAGGCTCAGGGGAGACCTCATCACTCTCTCCAACTCCCTGAAAGGAGGTTGGAGCCAGGGGGGGGTCAGGCTCTGCTCTCAGGCAACTCTCAGCAAGACAAGAGGGCACAAGAGGTCTCAAGTTGTGCCAGGGGAGGTTTAGGTTGGACATTAGAAAGAATTTCTTTCTGGAGAGGGTGCTCAGCCATTGGAATGGGCTGCCCAGGGAAGGGGTGGATTCTCCATCCCTGGAGATATTTCAAAAGAGCCTGGATGTGGCACTCAGTGCCATGGGCTGGGAACCACGGGGGGAGTGGAGCAAGGGTTGGACTTGATGAGCTCTGAGGTCCCTTCCAACCCAGCCCATTCTAGGATTCTATGATCCCACTGCAAAAGGGGGACAGGATCCCTGGGGGATGGTGGGCAAAAGGGTTTCCCTGAGGGTTTTGGTTGCTTTTCCTCCCAGGTTTGGCCAGGGAAGGTTTTTGTGATGTCTTGACTCCTACAAGCAGTTAAAGTCCAGATTTGGAAGAAAGAAAAGGTTTCATGAAGCTAAAGGGAAATATGGGAAAGCTCTTCCCTGTGCTGCATGGATAGAACAACCCAAATTTCCAAAAGCCCTGGACAAGCCCAGTAAGTCTGTAATGTGGTGTCCTGTTTCCTAATCTCTTCAGTAAGGAAGCAGTGTGTTGAATTTAAAATATCCCTCTGGTAAATGCTAACTATTTAAAGAGTGCTAGGGTCTTAGAAATGCAAAACAAAGATTTGTTGATGAAAAACACATGGTTTGTTCTGGAGGCAAAAGTAGCCAGCAAAATCAGTTCTGACAGTATTTTGGCTTTTTCAATCCCACAAGACATGATGGTGATTTATTATAGTGATGTCAGCTGTGGTCAAAAAAAAAGTTTCCCTGGGTTGTCTTAATAAAAGAGCTTTACCTTGAAGTCATTAAACTCTCAGCCTGTTTATTTGAAGTGATGACTGGGAAGGGGAATGGTCCCTCCCTGCCCCCCACCCCCCTTTAAATCTCTTTTTGCTGGGACTTGTGCCTGCACAGGAGGTGTGGTGACAGCCACAGGGATGCTGCTCCCCTGCTGGATGTGACCAGAGGGGCTTTGAAACCTGGAGGGGAGAGAACCAGGAGGAGAAAACCCCCCCCCATTAAAAAAGGGGAAGGGAATTAGAAAGCCAAGAGGGTCTGGCTCCTCCTGCCATCCCTGCAGAGCTGCAAACGCCAGCTCAACCCCCCCAGCAGCCTCTGCAGAGGTGGGAAATGAGGCTTGGGGAGGCTCAGAGGGGTTTTGGGATTGGGAGCAGTGCTGGATGTGGGAGCTGAGCCCATTTCCAAGCTCAGGGGTTGCTTCTGTCCTGGGGACCAAGAGCCAGGGGTCAGCAGCAGGTGCCCAGCATCACTTCCATGAGCACCACTGAAGTAAAGGAAAATCTCCAGCTGGCTGCCAGACCTGGTATCAACCCCAAAGTGTTGATGGGAAAGAGGAAAACTTCTCCTTACCACGCTGAGTTTTCACTTTCAAGACCCAGAGGTGCAAGATGCTGCCTGGGGATGGGTGCAGGGCAAGGGCAGCAGTAGGACAGAAATAAGAATTTGAAATAAATCTAATATAAAAAATAGAAATAAAATTAAAAAGTAATAAAAATAAATAAAAATAATAAAAAAAAGAGAATAAAAATAAAGTAATAATAAATTATTAATAATTAAAATAATAATTATAAATAAAAATAATGATAATGAGCTCATCCTGCTGAGCTCAGCAAACCAGAGGAGCAAGAGCCACCCCGGAAAGGTTTTGCCCAGATTTTGGGATGAATTCTACACCCTCAGGCAGCCCTGAAGGGAAATGGGGCTGTCTGTCTGTCTGTCTGTCTGTCTGTCTGTCCCAGCTCCCCAGGAAGGGAAGGATGGAGCAGGCCTGGCAGCAGGGATGCTCTGAGCAATATTTACTCCTTGGGTAAACAGTTGTCATCTCCTTAACCAGAGTTTATCTCAGAGAAGTGAGTTAAATCCTTCTGGGATAACCCCTGCACGCTGTGGTTCTCGAAGGAAGAGGTTTTGGGATGTTATTTCCCAGAATTGAGCAGCCTGAGGGGTGGAGGTTGGGTCAGACCCAAGGGGGGGGGGGTCCAGGGCTGGGGTCTCCTCTCTGAGCCTGGCAGCAAGCTGAGCATCCCTGGATCCCTCATCCCAGCAGAGCCCCCCCCGAGGAACTACAGGGGAAATAATAGAGAAATAATAATTGTAATAATACAATTATTCCTGTAATTATACAGAAATAACCCCCCCTAAAATCCCCAGGGTTTGGTGGCTGGGGGAGCAGAACTCAGAGCCTGAATTCCTGGGAATGGTAGAAAAGAGGAGACTTGGCAGGTGCCAACATCTCAGCTCTTGTCTCTGCTTTAGCTGCAAGAATTCTGATTTCCCATCGGCGTGGTTATTTTTATTTGCTATTTATTTTATTTTGCCAAGCTGGGAGTGAGGGTGGTTTTGCATCCAGCGTTGCTGGGGCTGTTAGAAAATTAACTCAGCTTAATAAACTTCCTGCACAGCTTGCTCCTGGTAAGAGGAAAAAAAAATTATTGAGTGGTTCTCCGTGGAAGCACCTCCCTAAGGATGTTGGTGGGAGAGGGGAATGGGGAGGAAGCAGGGAAGTTTTTGGGGTTTCCTTGGGGTTGGATCCATCCAAAGGGATTTTGGGTGCTGCAGGAGGTTCCTGGGATGGGGGTGGGTTCTAAGAATTCATCTCTACCCAGCAGGCAGAATGAAGTGGGTGCTCAGGTGGTGTCATAAAGGGAAGATGGAATAGGAAAAAAAAAAAAAAGGAAAAAAAAAGGAAGAAAA
>NC_092451.1:1356934-1390599 GCF_036169615.1 Heliangelus exortis | reverse complement strand
TACCTCTACACCAGGGAACCTCCCCTGATCCAGGTAGGACACCAGAACCTCTGGTTCTGCCTCTCAGCCCCACCAGGGACACCCAGCTTCAGGCAGGAGGAGGCAGAACCTCTTTCCCTCCAGTCAGGCTGCTAACTAGTCCTGCTGACCCATAACCAGGAGACTAACCAGTAGGTTGCACCCTGCATGTGGCTGCCTGCTGGGGCCTGGTGACAGGAGCAGGAGTTGGGTCTGGTCCAGGGGGTTGGAACAGGTTCTGGTTCAGGGGGTTGGAGCTTGGTTCTGATCCAGGGGTTGGAACAGGTTCTGGTCAGGGGGTTGGAACAGGTTCTGGTCCAGGGGGTTGGAACAGGTTCTGGTTCAGGGGGTTGGAGCTTGGTTCTGGTCCAGGGGGTTGGGGGGGGGGTTCTGGTGGTCAGGGTATTGAGGGGTGGTTCTGATCCAGGGGGTTGGAGGGGGTTTGGGTCAGGGGACTGGAGCTTGGTTCTGATCCAGGGGGTTGGAGCTTGGTTCTGATCCAGGGGGTTGGAACAGGTTCTGGTCCAGGGGGTTGGAACAGGTTCTGGTCCAGGGGGTTGGAGCTTGGTTCTGGTCCAGGGGGTTGGGGGGGGGGTTCTGGTGGTCAGGGTATTGAGGGGTGGTTCTGATCCAGGGGGTTGGAGGGGGTTTGGGTCAGGGGACTGGAGCTTGGTTCTGATCCAGGGGGTTGGAGCTTGGTTCTGATCCAGGGGGTTGGAACAGGTTCTGGTCCAGGGGGTTGGAACAGGTTCTGGTCCAGGGGGTTGGAGCTTGGTTCTGATCCAGGGGGTTGGGGGAGGGTTCTGGTCAGGGTCTTGAGGGGTGGTTCTGATCCAGGGGGTTGGAGAGGGTTTGGGTCAGGGGGTTGGAGGGGGTTTGGGTCAGGGGACTGGAGCTTGGTTCTGATCCAGGGGGTTGGAGAGGGTTCTGGTCCAGGGGTTGGAGGAGGGTTCTGGTCCAGGGGTTGGAGAGGGTTTGGGTCAGAGATTGGAGGGGTTCTGGTCAGGGTATTGAAGGGTGGTTCTGATCCAGAGGTTAGAGGGGGTTCTGGTTCTAGTGGGAGGGGGTTTGGGTCAGGGGGTTGGAGGGTGGTTCTGGTTCAGGAGGTTGGAGAGGGTTCTGATCCAGGGGGTTGGAGGGGGTTCTGGTCCAGGAGGTTGGAGAGGGTTCTGATCCAGGGGATTGGAGGGGGTTTGGGTCAGGGGTTGGAGGGGGTTCTGGTCCAGGAGGTTAGAGGGAGTTCTGGTTCAGGTTCTGGTTCTGGTGGGAGGGGGTTCTGGTTCAGGAGGTTGGAGAGGGTTCTGATCCAGGGGATTGGAGGGGGTTTGGGTCAGGGGCTGGAGGGGGTTTTAGTGAGGGGTTTGGAGGGTGGTTCTGATCCAGGGGGTTCTGGTTCAGGAGACTGGAGGAGGTTTGGGTCAGGGGGTTGGAGGGTGGTTCTGATCCAGGGGTTCTGGTTCAGGTGACTGGAGGAGGTTTGGGTCAGGGGGTTGGAGGGTGGTTCTGATCCAGGGGGTTCTGGTTCAGGAGACTGGAGGAGGTTTGGGTCAGGGGGTTGGAGGGTGGTTCTGATCCAGGGGGTTGGTTCTGGTTCAGGAGACTGGAGGAGGTTTGGGTCAGGGATTGGAGGGGTTCTGGTGAGGGGGTTGGAAGGTGGTTCTGATCCAGGGGGTTCTGGTTCAGGGGGCTGGAGGGTGGTTCTGATCCAGGGGGTTCTGGTTCAGGGGGCTGGAGGGTGGTTCTGATCCAGGGGGTTCTGGTTCAGGGGGCTGGAGGGTGGTTCTGATCCAGGGGGTTCTGGTTCAGGGGGCTGGAGGGTGGTTCTGATCCAGGGGGTTCTGGTTCAGGAGACTGGAGGAGGTTTGGGTCAGGGATTGGAGGGGGTTCTGGTGAGGGGGTTGGAAGGTGGTTCTGATCCAGTGGATTGGAGGTTGGTTCTGGTTGGGAGGAAGGTCCCAGCTCTCGTGTCCCCCCCAGGCAGTCTTGCTGTGCCTGCTGGATTTGGTGCCTGTCCTGGAGAGATCCCAGAGGCTGCAGAAGCAGAGCAGCCCCAGTGCTCCCTGCCACGAGGTTCTGCACCTGGTTCTGACCCACATGGAGGCCGAGCACCTCCTGGCACTGCGCAGGGCGTACGCCAGGACCCTGCCTGCCCTGGTGCAGAGGTGGGAGCACCCGGCCCTGCCCTGACCCCCCCCCCCCTGAGTCTGGGGGTCTCCCTCCTAAAATCTGCTGCCCCTCCTCTCGGCAGGGTTGGGATCCAGGTAGCTCGGCACCTGAAGAGGATGGAGAGAGTTATCCTGGGATATCTGGAGGTTTGGGATGGCCCCGAGGAGGAAGCCAGGCTGGGAATCCTGCAGACACTGCAGAGCACCATAAAAATTGCCTGGCCCAGGTGATGTGCAGGAGCAGGGCCTGGGTGCTGCCCCTCTCAGAGCTCTGGGCAGTCAGAGGGGAGGGATCACTGCTTCATCCTCGCTGAAAAAACCTCCCCAAAATTCACCTGGGTCTGATTTGTGCCCCTGCTGGGAGTTTGGCTGGAAACTTCCCAGGGCTGTGCTGGGAATGAGGCTGCCCAGGGAGCCTGAGGCTGTTCCTGGTCCCCTCTGGAGGTTTCCTCTGGTTCAGGGGCTGTGTCCCCCCCTCTCTTGGTGGCCACACCCGAGGTGGCAGCTGCTCCAGGTGGAAGTGGCAGCTGCTCCAGGTGGAAGTGGCAGCTGCCAAACCCTACCCGGGGTGCTTTGGAGCTGTGCTTTCTCCTGGCTAGCCAAAAAAAAAAAAAAAAAAAAATTACAAAAAAGGGGTTTAGATAAAAGCTGAGTTGCTGTTTCCCTTGGCAGGATGCCCTGCAGGCTCCCAGTGCTCCTCAAAGCCCTCCTGAAGCTGATCTGGGATGTCCACACTGACCAGGGTCCAACACCTGAGCTGGTAAAAACCTCTTTGCTCCAAGAAGCCACCCAGTGCCTCATCCTGCTGGATCAGTGCTCTGGAGGGCAGGTGAAGGTGAGCTGGGGACCCTGAGCCCAGCACTGCTTGGGAAACCATCAATTCCCACCCAAATTAGGAATTAATTGACTTGCTGCTTGGCTCCAGGCATCTGCTGTGCTGCTCTCTCCCAACTGATGGCTCTGGGCTGGTAACACCACAGCTCTGAGTGGGCCAGGGGAAAAAAAAAAGTTTTTTTTTTTTGTTTCAGGTGCTGCTGGAAGGGGTGTACAGCAGCTGTGAGGAGCCCAGAGTGCAGGAATGCCTCAGAAAAGTGCAGGAAAACTCCTGAGGGGTGGGGGCTCAACCCCCTCCTGCCCAGTAAACTTTTGGTATTTATTTAAAAATTCTTGTCTGTCTCATCCTGCCCCTGTTAGCCCCACTCTTCCCCCAAACAAGAGACCCCTGTGTGCCCCCCCAGGCTTCTCCAGCTTTAGAAGAGCCCCCCCCAAGTCCAGGTTGCTCCCCAGTCTGAGCTGAGCTCTGGGGGGGCTGTAGCTCAGGGCAGTTGTGTCTCCCCAAACTCTGCTTCCTGCAGGAGTTGTACAAACTCACCACGTTTTGCCTGGGGGTTGGGACAAAAACCCTTCTTTTCTTAAAGAAAATGATTAGTGAGAATATTGGGAAAAAAAAAAAATAAAAAGAGTCATTTTGGGAGGATCCTGCAGAGAGTGGGGAAAGGTGGGAGGAGGTGCAGGGGGAGCTGTGGAGCTGTGTCAGTCCCTCCAGAAGGGGGTGAGGGAGGAGTCAAACTCCTTTTGTTTTGGCTGTTGGTTCTGTTTCTGCCTCGTACTCTATTTCAAGGTGGGGACGTTTTCTTCTGGCTGCTCCTTTCAGGGGAGTTTTCCCCTTGGATTTGGAGTGAGAGACTTCCTTCTCTGCTTCTTTCTCCTCTTCCTGCTCCTCTTCACTGCTCGTCTCCAGCTTGTCCATGTCCTGGGAACAAGAGAGACATCAGACCAGGGTAACTAAACCTCCTCTTTCTGCACACTCATCTCCTGGCTCCAATTCCATTTCCTTATTCCTGGCTCCCAGCTGTCCCAAGGAGCTGGGGGGTAGTGACCACACCTCAGTCTGACTGTATCCTTGTCTTCCCACTGGCTCTTCTCCCACCACCAGCTCCCACCAGGGGGGAGATGACTCTCACACCTCCTACCCGGGGCTTCACCTACCTCAAAGTCACTGAGGTCGCTGTCATCTGCTTCCACAAATTCCCTTTTATCCACGTCCTGCAAGAAATAAAATGCAGGAGCAGCTCCCACAGGGATACTGAGCACCAGAGACACTCCTGGGGAGGAGCTGCCCAGGCTCCTCTTGCACACACACACACCCAGACACACCCAGACACAAACCCACAGACACACCCAAATACACCCAGACACCCCCACACCCTCACAAGCACACACACACACAAACACACACACACACAAACACACACATACACACACACACACACAAACACACACACACACATACACACACACACACACACACAAACACACACACACACACACTCACACACACACACCCACACACACACACACCCACACACACACACAAACAAACACACACACACACAAACACACACACAAACACACACAAACACACACACACACACACAAACACACACAAACACACACAAACACACACACACCACCCCCCCCCCCCCACACACACACCCCACACACACACACAAACAAACACACACACACACAAACACACACAAACACACACACACACACACACACCCACACACACACACAAACAAGCACACACACACACAAACACACACAAACACACACACACAAACACACACTCACACACACACACACACACACAAACACACACCCAGACTTCTCCTGATTTCTTTTTCCCACCCAAAACTACAGTGCCCAGGGCTGGAATCAGGGGGTGCCCCAGGTCAGGGAAGGATCAGCCCGAGGTGCTGTGCCTGACATTACCTCCTCCTCCTCCCCTCTTCCTTCTCAGATTCACTCTCACTTTCTGCCTCTTGCTGCTGCAGAGCTTTGTCAAAGGCATGGATGGGGAAGTTGTAGATGTCTCCATACTGAAAAAAAAAATGGGGATTTTTGTCTTAAGCCACAGGAGGAAGGCAGCTCTTGGTGGCACCTAAAGCCCACGCCCTGTGGTGCTGCCCCTTCTGAAGCACACGGGGCCAAACATGAGGGGCTCTGGTTTGGGAAGTTCTCCAGCCTGTCCTAAACCCCTCAGGAAGGGCAGGGATCAGTTGTCCCCTCCCCCTCCTACAGAGGGGACGTTTCTCTCTTCACAGCAGCCCCCACGTCCCTCCCCAGCAGGACAGGGGCAGTGGGAGCAGTTCCATGGCACTGATCCTTACTGTATCCTGCTTCAGCCTCTCCAGTAACTCCTTCTCGATGGCATTATCCAGCTGGGCAGCAATCAGGGCTTTTTCCTGAGGAGAGAGCAAAGAGGAGCTGTGTCAGGAGCTGGAAGGAGAGGTGGCACAGGGGGCAGAGCACAAAAAAGGGTCCCCTCAGGGAGCAGAGCACAAAACAGTCCCCTCACCTCTCTTCTCTTCTCTCGCCTCTCAATCTTCCTGCGTAAGGGAACGAGTTTCCTCCTGCCAGGAACAGGAGGTGTCAGTCAGAACAGGAGGTGTCAGTCAGAACAGGAGGTGTCAGAACAGGAGGTGTCAGTCAGAACAGGAGGTGTCAGAACAGGAGGTGTCAGAACAGGAGGTGTCAGTCAGAACAGGAGGTGTCAGTCAGAACAGGAGGTGTCAGAACAGGAGGTGTCAGTCAGAACAGGAGGTGTCAGTCAGAACAGGAGGTGTCAGTCAGAACAGGAGGTGTCAGAACAGGAGGTGTCAGAACAGGAGGTGTCAGTCAGAACAGGAGGTGTCAGAACAGGAGGTGTCAGAACAGGAGGTGTCAGTCAGAACAGGAGGTGTCAGTCAGAACAGGAGGTGTCAGAACAGGAGGTGTCAGAACAGGAGGTGTCAGTCAGAACAGGAGGTGTCAGAACAGGAGGTGTCAGAACAGGAGGTGTCAGAACAGGAGGTGTCAGTCAGAACAGGAGGTGTCAGTCAGAACAGGAGGTGTCACCCAGTGCCTGGCAGCCTCCAGCAGCAGTTGTCACAGAATCACAGAATTCTCACCCAGTTCCAACCCCCCTGCCATGGGCAGGACACCTCCCACCAGATCAGCTCCTTAAAACTTCCAGGGAACCTTAAAAACTTGCCTGGCACCCTGTGCCAGGGTCTCAGCACCCTCCTGGGGAAGAACTTCCCAACTTCCAATCTCAATCTCCCCTCCTCTAGTTGGAATCCACTCCCCATGTCCCATCACTCCCTGACAGCCTAAAAAGTCCCTCCTCAGCTTTCTTGTAGCCCCTGCAGACACTGGAAGGTCACAATGAGCTCTCCTGGGAGCCTTCTCCTCTCCAGACTGAAAAACCCCAAATCTCTCAGTCTGTCCCCACAGCAGAGCTGCTCCTGCCCTCTGATCACCCTCCTGTCCCTTCTCTGGTCACTCTCCATCCCTTTCTTGTAATGGGGGCTCCAGAACTGGACCCAGAACCAGGTGGGGTCTCAGCAGAGCAGGGCAGAGGGGGAAATCCCTTCCCATTGACTGTTCCACCACAACCACCTGAAGGGCATTGTACACACCCCTCACAAACACCTGGAGTGCACTGTTCACACCCTCACAACCACCTGAAGGGCATTTTACACACCCCTCACACCCATCTGAAGGACATTGTTAACACCTCTCTCTCACAACCACCTGAAGTGCACTGTTCACACCCCTCACAACGACCTGAGGGGCACTGTTCACACCCCTCACAACCACCTGCAGTGCCTCACACCCCTCACAACCACCCACGTCACCCACTCAGACCCCACGCAGAGGTTCAATCCCTTTTGTCCGGGTTGGTTTTCCAGCTCAGGGGAAGGGAAGGGAAGGGGGAATGGGGAGGGGGAAGGGGAGAGGGAAGGGGAGGGGGAAGGGGAGGGGAGGGGTGAGGATGAGGGGAGAGGGTGAGGGGAAGAGAGGAGGAGAGAGGGGAGGTGAGGGAGGAAAGAAGGGGGAGAGGGAAGAGGGTGAGGGGAGGGAGGGGAGAGGATGGGGAAGGAAGGGAAGGGAGGAGGAGAGGGAGGAGTGATAGAGGGAAGGAGAGAGGGTGGGGAGGGGAGAGGGAGGGAAAGGGAGGGGAATGGAGGAGGAGAGGGAGGGGAGGGAAGTGGGGAGGAGAAAGGGAGGAGAGAAAGGAACGGGGGAGAGGGAGGAGAGAGGGAGAGGAGGAAAGAGGGTGGGGAGAAGAGGGGAGGAAAGGAGAGAGGGAGGAGAGGAGAAAGGGAGGAGAGGGGAGGGGAGGGGGGGGGAGGGGAGGGGAGGGGAGGGGAGGGGAGGGGAGGGAAGGGAGGGAAGGGGAGGGAAGGGAAGGGAAGGGAAGGGAAGGGAAGGGAAGGGAAGGGAAGGGAAGGGAAGGGAAGGGAAGGGAAGGGAAGGGAAGGGAAGGGAAGGGAAGGGAAGGGAAGGGAAGGGAAGGGAAGGGAGGTGTGTGCTGCAGGGTGCTGTGCAGGGAGGGGCTGTTGGAGGCAAAGGAAGGGGCTGGCACTGAGCTGGGTCACTCACTGCCTCCGGAGTGTCAGCTTCCTGATCCGGATGAGGTACTGGGTGATCTTGGTGAACCTCTGCTTGCACTTGTGGCGGATGAAGCGGGGCCAATAGATGAGGTTCTCATCGATCTGCTCCAGGGCTCTCTCGTAGTTCTTGTGCAGCAGGACCTGGGGGGGAGGGAAAGAAAAGGGGGAAGGGGGGAGAGTGACAGGGAGGTGACAAAGAGGGGTCCCGGGTCTGTGTCCCCTGAATCCCTGTGCCCAGGAACTCACCCGCTCCCAGAGGCGGCGCGGAAAGGGAGAGCGCTCGATGGTCTTGAGGTAGAGATAACAACGGCCTGGGGAGAGGGTGAGGAGAGAGGGGAGAGGGTGAGGGGAGAGGGTGAGGGGAGGGGGTGAGGGGAGAGGGTAAGGAGAGGGTGAGGAGAGGGGAGAGGGTGAGGGGAGAGGGTGAGGGGAGGGGGTGAGGGGAGAGGGTAAGGAGAGGGTGAGGAGAGGGGAGAGGGTGAGGGGAGAGGGTGAGGGGAGAGGGTGAGGGGAGAGGGTGAGGGGAGGGGGTGAGGGGAGAGGGTGAGGGGAGAGGGGAGAGGGTGAGGGGAGAGGGTGAGGGGAGAGGGTGAGGGGAGAGGGAGAGGGGAGAGGATGAGGGGAGAGGGTGAGGGGAGAGGGTGAGGGGAGAGGGTGAGGGGAGGGGGTGAGGGGAGAGGGTAAGGAGAGGGTGAGGAGAGGGTGAGGAGAGGGGAGAGGGTGAGGGAGAGGGTGAGGGGAGGGGGTGAGGGGAGAGGGAAGAGAGGGAAGAGGGTGAGAGGAGAGAGGGGAGAGTGTGAGGGGAAGAGAGGAGGAGAGAGGGGAGAGGGGAGGTGAGGGAGGAAAGAAGGGGAGAGGGAAGAGGGTGAGGGGAAGGAGGAGAGAGGATGGGGAAGGGAGGAGGAGAGAGGTTGAGGAAAGGGAGGGGAGAGGGAGGAGAGATAGAGGGAAGGAGAGAGGGTGGGGAGGGGAGAGGGAGGGAAAGGGAGGGGAATGGAGAAGGAGAGGGAGAGGAGGGAAGTGGGGAGGAGAAAGGGAGGAGAGAAAAGAGGAAGGGGGAGAGGGAGGAGAGAGGGAGAGGAGGAAAGAGGGTGGAGAGAAGAGGGGAGGAAAGGAGAGGGTGGGGAGGAGAAAGGGAGGAGAGGAGAGAGGAAGAGGAGGAGAGGAAGGGAGGGGAGAGAGGAAGAAAGGAAGAAGAAGAAAGAGGAGAGGAGAGCAGGAGGGGAAGGAAGGGAAGGGAAGGGAAGGGGAGGGGAGGGGAGGGGAGAGGAGAGGAGAGGAGAGGAGAGGAGAGGAGAGGAGAGGAGAGGAGAGGAGAGAGGAGAGGAGAGGAGAGGAGAGGAGAGGAGAGGAGGAGAGGAGAGGAGAGAGAGGAGAGGAGAGGAGAGGAGAGGAGAGGAGAGGAGGAAGGGGAGCAGAGGGAGGGAAGGAGAGGGGGGTGAGGCTGATGGTGCCCCCGGGGGGTGCAGCCCCCGTTTCCCCCTCCCCTCTCACCTTTCTCCTCCCTGACTGTTGCATACTGGCTGTTGGCCAGGGGGCAGGAGGAGCGGTTGCAGAGCCCGCTGAGGTTGTACTCATTGCGGCAGAAATTTTGGGTTTTTGTCCTGGAAACGAGAGGAATGAGAGCCCGGGGGCAGCACCCCCACCCCCACCCCCTGCTCTGACACCCCCACACCTGGTGCCACACCTGGTGAGGGGCACCCAAATCTGTCCCATCCCCCCCCCCAAAAAAACCCCCAAACCCCAACCCCACTCACGTTATCTTGTAGGAGCAGAAGTGTCTGTTCCCCAGCATCCCCCACACAACCTGCCAGCACAAACAGGGGTCACATGGGGCACACGGGGCACAAGATGTCACATGGGGTCACACGATGTCACACGGGGTCACACGATGTCACATGGGTCACACGGGGTCACACGGGGCACACAGGGTCACAAGATGTCACACGGGGTCACACGGGGTCACATGGTGTCATACAATGCCACACAGTGTCACACACGATGTCACACAGATTCACACGACGTCACACGAAGTCACACGATATCACACGATAGTGTCACACGAAGTCACATGTCACACACTGTCACACACGATGTCACAGTGTCACACAGTGTCACACGAAGTCACATGATGTCACAGTGTCACACGATGTCACACGAAGTCACAGTGTCACACACGATGTCACACACGATGTCACAGTGTCACACACGAAGTCACACAGTGTCATACACAGTCACACACTGTCATACGATGTCACACGAAGTCACACAGTGTCACACGAAGTCACGGTGTCACACACACAGTCACACAGTGTCACACACGATGTCACACGATGTCACACGAAGTCACACGATGTCACAGTGTCACACACAGTCACAGTGTCACACAGTCACACACGATGTCACACAGTCACAGTGTCACAGTGTCACATACGATGTCACACGATGTCACACACAGTCACACAGTGTCACACACGATGTCACACACAGTCACACAGTGTCACACACGATGTCACACGATGTCACACACAGTCACACACTGTCACACACCGCCCCTCCCCCCCTTCCCCTCCCCGCCCCGGGCTGGGGATTCCCCTCCCCGCACCCCCAGGGGACAAAAGGCGCAGGGACCGCACGGAGCCACCCGCACCCCCCTCCCCCCGGGCCTGGGGAGCGGGACCCCCGGGAGGTGCGGGGTGCGGGGGGTCCCTCGGGCTCACATCGTCCGAGTGCATGGTGGCGGTGCGGGCAGCTACAGCGGCGCCATGACCGGAAGGGGCGGGGCCTCGGCAGCTCTCGCGAGAGTTGGCAGCGGGGCGGTGTTACCATGGCAACGCGTCTGAGCCGCGGGAAAATCCGGAGCGAGAACGGGGGAAAAACTGGAGTGGAAGCGGTGTGATGGGGGGGAGAACCGGAGTGAGAACGGGGAGAAACCGGAGTGAGAACGGGGAGAAACCGGAGTGAGAACGGGAAGAAACCGGAGTGAAAGCGGGGGAAAAACTGGAGTGGAAGCGGTGTGATGGGGGAGAGAAACCGGAGTGAGAACGGGGAGAAACCGGAGTGAGAACAGGGGAAAAACTGGAGTGGAAGCGGTGTAATGGGGGGGAGAAACCGGAGTGAGAGCGGGGGAAAAACTGGAGTGGAAGCGGTGTGATGGGGGGGAGAAAGCGGAGTGAAAGCGGGGAGAAAGCGGAGTGAGGACGGGGAGAAACCGAAGTGAAAGCGGGGGAGAAAGCAGAGTAGGAACGGGGGAAAAACTGGAGTGGAAGCGGTGTGATGGGGGGAGAAAGCGGAGTGAAAGCGGGGAGAAACTGGAGTGAGAACGGGGGAAAAACTGGAGTGAGAACCGGGAGAAAGCGGAGTGAGAATGGGGAAAATCCGGAGTGAGAGGGGGGGGGGGAAACCGGAGTGAGAGTGGGGAAAAAACGGAATGAGAACGGGGAGAAAGCGGAGTGAGAATGGAGTGAAAGCGGAGTGAGAACGGGGGAAAAAACCGGAGTGAGAGTGGAGAGAGAGCGGTGTGAAAGCGGAGTGAGAACGGGGAGAAACCGGAGTGAAAGCGGGGGAGAAAGTGGAGTGAAAGGGGGGGAGAAAACCGGAGTGAGAATGGGGAGAAACTGGAGTGCGAGAGGGGGAAAAACTGGAGTGAGAGTGGAGTGAAAGCGGAGTGAGAGAGGAGGAAAAACTGGAGTGAGAACGGGGGGAGAAAGCGGAGTGAGAGCAGGGCCAATGAGACGAGGTTTTCCAGCAGGTTGGGTTAAAACCTGAAGTGTTGGCTGCAAAGCCCCCAACCTCAGAGCAGGGGAACTCCAGCTCTGGCTGAGCTATTAATTAAGCTGAGCTATTAATTAAGCTGAGCTATTAATGAGGAAGGCTGAAGGGGGTGAGGAGCTGGGGGTCCCTCTGCCCTGCACGGGGGGGGTTCCCAGCAAGCAGCCCCCAGAGGGGCTCAGTTTTCCTGTCTGGAGATGTGCTCAGCTCCCCAAACACCCCAGCTCCCTTTTTTTTGGTTTTTTTTTTTCCTCCCAGCAAGCAAACAAACAAACAAACACGTTTTTCCCTTTTCTTCTCGGCAAAGCAGGGGAACCAGGTGGGAGGCAAAAATAAACAGCTTTGGAGAAGAGGTTTGGCATTGCTCAGCCTAAAAAACAGAATTTCAGCTCGGAGGTGCCAAGCAAAGGGCCCGGGGGGGATGGGGTTGCCTGATAAAAGCCATTTAGGAGCCTCGGTAATGAGCCAGGAGGTCCCAAAGGGGGTGGAATTGTTCTTCCCAATAATCCCCAGCTGCATGGAGCTGCTCAGGCTCCCAGCTCTCCATCCTCTCTTTTTCTGGGATGGCTGCACCTTCCCCAGCTGGGGACCAGCAATGACTTTATCCAGACTGCCACCTGTTTCTATAAAAAGTGAGAGGTTTCAGGTTTTGCTGGGAAAAACGAGATTTTTTTCACCATTACATCGTTAATTTGGTGGCTCTGTTACCTCTCCCTGTTTTCCCGGGCTTTCCCAGACCATTTTACTCCATAATTACTGTGAGGAGTGCAGCTGCTTCTCTTTCTAAACCCGGGGCCAGGAAATTGCCCAGGAGCAATTAAATCAATTTACAGCAGAGCTGGTGGGGAGGGGCTGGGAGCACAAACCCAGCTCCTGCCACCATCCCAGCCGAGGGACAGGGAATTCCAAAATTCCCCACAAGCCACTTGGAATCACAAGAGATCTTTGTTGGCTGAGCATCAGAGTCTGGAGCTGCTTCCAGCTTTATTTCCATTGGGATTTCTAGGAGTTTTTCAATGAAATGAATTAATTTACTGGCTGGTGGAGGCAGCCAGCAGCAGGACATAAACAGGGGGGGTGGCACAGGGGACAGAGCCCTGCTGGGGGTGAGAGCAGAATTCTGGAGAAAGAAATCTCCTGCAGCTGGTGCTGCTGATTTAATTTCTGTTTTCTCCAGTGCTTTTTTTTCATTAAAAAAAAAAAATTATTTCCTTGAAGACATCACCTGGAGAGATGTCAACATCTGCCCCCTCTGCATGGGCTGGGACAATATTGTTCTGCAGGACAGGTTGATGTGATTTCCCCAGCTCCATTAATGCTTTTTTTTTTTTAATTTTTATTTTTATTTTATTGATTTATTTATAATTTTTTTTTACAGATGAACTTGGGCAACTTGCCTGGAAGCCCCACAGCAAACAAGTGATTTAACTAAATGGACAGAGCCCCCAGCTCCTGTTTCCCTGCTCCCTGCTGCAAGGCTGAGAGGAAAGGTCAGTGATAAACCCCCCCCTCCCCTGTGTCTGCAAGGCTTGGGGAGGCTGGGATCAGGTGCATCCCTCTTCTGGAAACAGCTTCTTGGCTTCAGAGCAGGGGCTGTGTCCTGGCAGTTGTTATTCCATGTTTTCTGCCTCCACATCACTCTCATCCGAGAGGGGGAATTGGTGTGGGGTTTTCTGGGGGGGCTGAGTGGGGGAGGTTTGGGTTTGCAGGGGGCACTCCTGGCTCAGGATTGCCTGGGTAAAGGAAAGAAGAAATCCTGCCTTAGTGACTTCTGGGCTTTCATATTTTAGAGGAAGCCAAAGCAGTCACAGTTTGAGTCTGGGGAGCACAACTTGTGACTTAAACTTGCCTGGTTTTGCTGTCTGAGTTTGTGGGTTTTTTTTTAAAGGCAGAGCAGAGTGCAAGAGGGAAGAGAATCCCTGGCAGATTTATTCTTATTTCCCCCCCAAATCTCTGGTTATTATCTTGTACTTGAAGCAAAGGCAGTGCCCCCAGACTCACCATCTTCTCCCCCGCAGCAGGAGGGCTGCGCAGGTACCAGCAGAGTGGAGCATAAGCAATGTTGAGAACCCCAATGATGACCACGAGCCAGGGAAAGCCAATGGCTCGGACAATCAGGCCACCTGTGGATGGCCCTGTGAGTTTAAAAATTTAAAAAAAAAACAACAAAAAAGGCTCAAATGAGAAGGAGCAGAAGGTGCCTTTCCCGTTTCATGGAATCACAGAATGGGCTGGGTTGGAAGGGACCTCAGAGCTCATCAAGTCCAACCCTTGATCCACTCCCCCCGTGGTTCCCAGCCCATGGCACTGAGTGCCACATCCAGGCTCTTTGGAAATATCTCCAGGGATGGAGAATCCACCCCTTCCCTGGGCAGCCCATTCCAATGGCTGAGCACCCTCTCCAGAAAGAAATTCTTTCTAATGTCCAACCTAAACCTCCCCTGGCACAACTTGAGACCTCTTGTGCCCTCTTGTCTTGCTGAGAGTTGCCTGGGAAAAGAGCCCAACCCCCCCCTGGCTCCAACCTCCTTTCAGGGAGTTGGAGAGAGTGATGAGGTCTCCCCTGAGCCTCCTCTTCTCCAGCCTCAACACCCCCAGCTCCCTCAGCCCTTCCTCACAGGACTTGTGCTGGATCCCTTCCCAGCCTCCTTGCTCTTCTCTGGACCTGCTCCAGCACCTCAAGCTCCTTCCTGAGCTGAGGGGCCCAGAACTGGACACAGGACTCAAGCTGTGGCCTCCCCAGGGCTGAGCACAGGGGCAGAATCCCTTCCCTGGACCTGCTGGCCACGCTGTTCCTGAGCCAGCCCAGGATGCCATTGGCCTTCTTGGCCACCTGGGCACACTGCTGCCTCCTCTTCAGCTTCCTGGCAATCCAGACTCCCAGCTCCCTTTCTGCCCCTCTGTGCCCAGCCTGGAGCTCCCCATGGGGTTGGGTTTCGAAGGGGTCTGTGGATTTGTGGGGATGGAGCTGCAGCTTCCCTGCCTGGTGCTTGGAGTGAGGGGAGGAGAGGGAGCCAGGAACCCCATGAGTACATCCCCTGAGTAGCAGATACACCCTGAGTACATCCCCTGAGTAGGAGCTGCTCCATACCAATGGCAAAGCCCATGCAGAAGGCAACATCAGCGATGGCGTAGACGTTGCCGTAGACAGAGCTGTGGCGAAGGTCCACGAGGTGCCCCATGATGGGCATCATTGAGGAGTCCACCATGCCTGCCCCGAGCAAGAGGGACCTGAGCACCCACTGCCCTCTCCCAGAGCAGCAGGGGAGCAGCTGGGTTGCCCAGCCCAACGCCAACACCTTACCTATGGCAAAGCCAAGCCCCCCGTTTGGCCCGATCAACCCGTAAATGTTTCTGGCCAGAGGCACCTTGGAGAGGGAAAAGAGAGAGAGGGGAGGTCAGGGGGACCTTGGAGAGGGAAAAGAGAGAGAGGTGAGGTCAGGGGGACCTTGGAGAGGAAAAGAGAAAGAGGGGAGGTCAGGGAGATCTTGGACAGGGAAAAGAGAGAGAGGGGAGGTCAGGGGGACCTTGGAGAGGAAAAGAGAGAGAGATGAGGCCGGGGGGACCTTGGAGAGGGAAAAGAGAAAGAGGGGAGGTCAGGGAGATCTTGGAGAGGGAAAAGAGAGAGAGGGGAGGTCAGGGGGACCTTGGAGAGGAAAAGAGAGAGAGGTGAGGTCAGGGAGATCTTGGAGAGGGAAAAGAGAGAGAGGTGAGGTCAGGGGGACCTTGGAGAGGAAAAGAGAGAGAGGGGAGGTCAGGGAAATCTTGGAGAGGGAAAAGAGAGAGAGGTGAGGTCAGGGGGACCTTGGAGAGGGAAAAGAGAGAGAGGGGAGAGAGGGGAGAGAGGTGAGGCCAGGGGGAGCTTGCTGGGGTGTAAGTCTGTGACACCAACACAAGCATCCCACCCCTGAGCTTCTGGGTGTCTGTGCTACTTACACAGAGCAGGCTGATGCCCACCATGGCCATGCCAACCAGGGAGCAGAGCCACCTGCAACGAGGCCACCGTGAGCAGAGGGCAGATGTCCCCCAGGCTGCTCAGCACCAGGACTGGAAATCCCTGCTGGAAGCCCAGGACTGGGCTGGCTGGAGCTGAAATCTCTCTCCCTGCCACTTACCGTCCCATCTTGTGAGCCAGGATCCCAAAGAGGTTGGTGCCAACCAGGTAGGATACACTGGCAGGCAGGAATGCCACCCCTGAGGGGGAAAAAAGGGGGAAAAAGAGGGTGTCAGACCCCAGGGGATTGGCAGAAATGTTCCCCCCACTAATGCCCCTCTCATCTGAAGAATTCTCAAGGCAAGGGGAGCTCTGTGCCCAGGGGAAGGGTGAGGGTCCCCCTGGGAAGGAAGAAGGAGGCATAGGAAATGTGTTTGCTGTTGGTGGGGGGAAACTGAGGCACGTGGAGGGGCAGTGATTCACCCACAAGATCTGTGAGACCACCAGAGGGTAAATCCAGGACTTTTCTTGTCCTCACAGCTTTAATAAGTTCCTCCTTCTCTCTTGTCTCTTCCCCCTTTCTCCTTTTTCCCTTTTGTTTTTACCCAAATAACCTTGGCTAAAATGCTCAGGGATCTTCCCAGCCAAATATTTGTACTCTTGGCTGATTTGCCCCTTGTTTATTTTTAATATGCTCTCCTGCCAACTTCAAATAAAATTGATCAGCTCCATTTCACTAAGACAACTTCCTTATTGAAACCCACTGACTCGTGTTCAATTTCCTCTCCTCTCTTTAGCAGCTACAAAACACAGATAATCCTGCAGGTTTTGTCCAAGCTTTTCTGGACTTCTTTTTTGAAATTGGGGGTGGGCAACCCAAAGCACACAAATAAAGAAGACCCTTGGGGTTGTCACAGCTCATGAGAGGGGTGCCTTGCAGCTGGGCTGTCTCGAAATCCAGCCTGCTCTGAAATCTCAGGCACCTGAAAATTTAGCAGAGATCTCTGGGATTTTCTGTGGTGCCTTCTGGCCTCTGGGTCCTGCTAAGGGAACTCAGAGGTTCCCCTTGAGCCCAGTGGTGTTGGGGCAGCCTCAGGTGTGAGGTTTGTGGTTACCAGGCAGCTGGGCTCTGCCAGCACCCGTGGGATGCTGCTTTACCCATCCCTGCTCCATCACCTGCTCCTCAGCTCTGAGCAGGATGGATGCTCCTGCCTGACCAGAGGATAACTGGATTAGGAGCTCTCTCAACCCTCCTGTTCCCACTTAATTCAATTTGGGATCTAAGTGTAGCCCAGAGCACCCCCTTTGGTCAATCCTGAGCCAGTTGGGTTTGATAACAATTAGGTTTTTATTTTTCTAGCAAGCACAATCTTATCTCCATATCACATTTTCTAGGCAATTAGAAACCTGGTAATTAGCAGGTACCATCCTGTCCTGCCTGGGACTCTCTCAATGACCTTGTTGTTTGGTTTTTTTTCTCAGAGCTGCCTCTGGAAAACCCATCTGGCTGCCACCATTCCAGCCCAGCACGACACCAGTATCTGCCCTGCAGAAACTGGGATTTGACAGACTTCCCTTCCACTGAACAGCCTTTCCTCCTCTCTTATTGCTCTTGTGGGGAGCCTGATTCCATACCAGTGTTTCAATAATAGAGAAAAGCAAACTGTGTAGCAACCCCTAAGGACATTTCCAGCTGAAACTGGAGCAGCACACAGCCTGGGATGGCTCTCTCTGGGCAGGTGAGGATATCTGGGTTTTTTTTTTTTTCTTTTTTAGCAGGATTATTCCAATCCAGCAAAGCAGGGCTGGCTCCAGCAAGCAGCTGGGCAGGAGCAAAGCAAAGCACAACACTCACCCAGCTGCCAGTTTGGGGAGCACATGGTTTGCATCATCCAGATGGGCAAAGTGGGCTCCAGCATGGCCACCCCCATGTTGGAGAAGCAGAGAGCACCTGATGGGGAGAGAAAAAGGAGCAAAGATGAGGTTTAAGCCACCTTCTGCTGCCCCTTCCAGCAGGCAGGACTGAGCTGGGGGTGCACAAAGAGGCTCTGACCCCCCCCACCCTGTACCTGCAGCCACCAGGATGTAGGGGTCTCGCAGGAGGGTGGACATGGGTGTCCCTTGGGTGCTCTGTGGGGTGACAAAGAGGGGGTGACACCAGCCAAGAGCCTTGTGGTCCATCCCATGTGGTGATGTAGACCACCCTCAGCCTCATTCCCACCACCTGGCACCCACCCATGGGTGCCCCCAGGTCTGTGCTCACCTCTGGGGAGATCCTGGAGGGCTGCAGGATGCAGAGCTGCAAAGCTGGGAAGGAAAACCCTGCTGTGAGGTCAGTGCCTGGGACAGCAGAGCCCACCCTGCACTTCCCTCTGCTTTTCCTTCAGGATTCCTGGGGATGCCCTGGGCAGAGGGAGAGGGGGGTGCCAGCCCTGCTCCCCAGGGAGGGAGCAGCAGAATTCCCCAGGGATGGGCTGGGTGAGGAGTGTCTTGTCTGAGCCTCAGCCAGGAATGAGAGGTGGGAAAGGAGAGGATAAGAAAAGGAAGTTTCAGCTTTATGGGACCTTTGTTTCACTTCCCAAAAGCTTGGAATTAAGGATGTCTTGCATGACACCCAGGCAGAGATGGTGACAGTGGCTGTAACTGAATCAGCTTAAGACTTCTCACTTCCAAATGCACATTTCTGCTCTCTGTAACTTTACTCTTACACTCCAAAGGCTCTCGGGGCCAAAACCTGAAATTCAGCTTTGGGAGAAAGGACAAGGAGCAGTGTTTGTGCTGGCAGAGCCTGAATCCTTTGTGGCTGCAGACAAGTGTGCCTTGTGGCAAGAGCTCACAGTTCAGGGAGCTTTGCTTGATGTGCTGTTTGTGCCATTAAAGCAATCACGGGGTTTATTAAGTAATGAGGGACTAATCCTCACTGTCTTGCTCTGCCAATCATCTGCTGGTAGAAAACAACTGATTTAGGGATAACAGCCCAAGCTGTGCTGCTGGCATTCCTTGTTCTGTTCCTTGTGAGAGTCTCCCTGAAAAGTCTGGTTTTACACCTTTTTTTTGTTTTTTTTTTTTTTTGTTTTGTTTTTTTTTTTTTTTTTAAAATCCAAACCCCTGAAAAAAAAAACCCTTTTTTTGGGGGGGGAGGTGTTTGGATGAAATTCTTTGACTTCTCACCTCCATCCAGCAGAGCAAGGAATGCCAGGACCAGGAAAGGAGCAGCTTTCCCCACGAACTCGTACATCACACTCCCAAAGGGGGCCCCGACTGGAAGGGAAGGATTGAGTCACACACCAGCCCTCTGCCTGCCTCCTGCCCTCCTGCCCTGCTCCCAGACCCTGCTGGGTGCTGGGGGAGGGCAGTGGGAAGGTGTTGGGTCCCACGGGAGAGGGAGGGAAGGAAGGAGGGAAGGAGGGAGGAGGAGGAGGACGGACACAGAGCACCCGCGGGATGCTGCGGGGAAAGGGGCAGGAGGGTGGAAGCTGCGGGGTGGTGGTGGCCACCAAAGCTCTGGAGATGCTGGGGGTGTGGGCTGGGTTGGGAAGGAGCTTTCCTTACTCAGCACACCCAGGGCCAAACCTCCCAGAGCAATCCCCATGGCGTTGCCCCTCTCGAAGTCGTCGGTGTAGACGCTGGCCAGCATCCCCAGGCCTGGGAGCAGAGAGGTGCCCCGTGATGCTGGGTGGTGCCACCACCCTGGGACTCCTCTCTGAAGCTGCCAAAGCCTTTTGGGGGGTTCATCTGCTGGGCTGAGGTGTTAATTGGAGCCAATTTTACCTGCGACTGAGGAGAAGGAGGAGCCAATGCCTTGGAGGGCTCGGGCAATGAACAGCAAGGTGTAGGTGCCTGAGAAAGCAAACACTGGGGGGGGAAGGAGGGAGGATGGAGCATCAGGATGGAGCAGGAACCCTGCAGAGGGAGGCAGCAGCCTCAGCTGGCACCAGTTTGGGTGCTGGAGGGTGTTGGGGACCACTCATCCCTTTTTTGTCACCAATTTCTTGGCCCAGTTCCTCTGCTCTCCTGCTCTGGGACTTTGCTGTCCCCAAGTGTTTCCCCTCAGTGCTGCTGGGGCGAGGGGCAGAGGGGCAGAGGGAAGGGAAATACTCACTGAGTGTGGAGAGGAACATGATGGAGAATCCGAGGAACATGGGGATGTGGTAGCCTATCCTGGAAAGGAAAAAAAAAAAACAAAAAAACAAAACACCAAACCAGGCAGCATCTCAGCGAGGATTCCTCACTCCAGGATGAGGTCTGGTTTTGGTGCCCAGCCCTAGCAGCAAAATTCCCTGGGGAATGGTGAACACCTCCTGAGTGTCTGGCTGTGGCTGTGAGTGCTGCTGGAGGGAGCATCCTGGGTCCCTGGAGGAGAAAGGGGCACAGCTGGCCAAGAATGGGATACCCCAGTGAGGAGGGAATCTTTGTCTGGTGGTTCCTGGTGTTCAGCAGCACTTGTCTGTACCTGAGGGGTGAGGATTCTGTTGTAATATAAACTTAGCAGGCCCTTTGTAGGCGTTTAGAAAAGGTAAAATCCATGCTTATAATTTATAATGATATATTTGGGATCTGTTATATTATATATATATATATTGGATGCATACATCCTCTTGGGATTTTACCCCTGGGTTCCTGCAGTTGTGCAGCCCAAACCTTCCCTGCCCAGCTGGTGGGCACTGCATGAGCTGAGGGGTTCCACCCCACCACAGACCCCAAATCCCTGCCCTACCTGTTGGTCAGGAACCCCACGGCTGGGTTGACCCCCAGCTGCATGAGAGCCTTGGAGGCAAAGAGCAGCCCCACACGGACGTTTTCCTTGGCAAGGAATTCCTCACCCTGCAGGCAGGAGCTGGGAGCTGGGGGGATGCCAGGGGGGTTTTGGGGAGGGGGGCTGCTCTCTGTCCTCTTCCCCGAGCCCTGGGTGGTGCCTGGGACATTCCCTGTGGTGGTGTCAAAATAGGAGGAAGGAAGAGGAGCTGGAGGAGTTGGCTCAGTCCAGGATGGGGCAACAGAACCGTTGGCACCTTCGTATTCTGTTGTGTAAAGGAAGGAGGGGATGATGGGCACTGGAAGAAAAGCCAAGGGAGGGATGAACTTAGTGATTTTATTCCATTTTCTGTCTGTTCACAAGTCCCTAGTGCTGGTTTTATGTAGGTAAACCGGGAGCTCCCTGCCCACAGCCCTCCCCCAGGGCTCTCCCTGCCCGAGGACCCCACTGTCAGCCAGCAAGGTGGCACCAAAAGGGCAGAGGGAGAGCTGGGCACAGTACCCACGACTGTCAGCAGCATGTTGTCCAGCAGCAGGGCTACAAACACCACCACCAGCACCAGCCCCCGGGATGCCCGACCCGCTGCCAGCCAGCTGCCTCCTGCTGGCATGGTCCAGAACCTGGAGCACAGCCCTCCTCCTCCTTCTCCTCCTCCTTTTCCTTCTCCTTCTCCTCCTCCTTTTCCTTCTCCTTCTCCTCCTCGTCCTCCTCTTCAGGGATGAAGGGCTCTGACAGCCTTTAAAGAAAACACTCTGGGTTACATCTCCCATGGGTTCCCTCCCTGGAGAAGGAAACTCCTGAAGGCTCCTGATGTCCTGAGTGCTCTCCCCAGGGAGCTGGGAATTCCAGCTTTGCTCTCCAGAACCACGGATTGATCAGGTTTGTGTTTAAAATTCCAGATGGAGAAGGCTCAAACTCTTCTCTGTTCCCCTAGAATATCTTGTACCTGCTCCAAAGCATCATTTAACTCATCTCCTGAGCACGGATCAAGCCAGTTCCTTATCTCTGGCAATCTCCGTGTCTTTTATTCCATGTTTGCTCTTTGGAGATTAAATTTGGTCTCAAAGGAAATTAATTTGCCTTCCACATCTTTGTGTTTGACCTAATTGAAATGTCATGGAAGACAGAGGACTTAAAAGCCCAAAGTGTGTGATGAAGATCAGAGCTTCAGAGAGGCTCCAGAGGAGGCTGCTTACTCTGTCACCCTGAAGAATATTAATCAGAAATTTGCACTTAACCAAGCAAACAATTAGCTATTTATGTTCTTACAGCTCATAGGCACTTTGGAGAAAAAAGTGGCAGAAGGGATGGAGCTGAGTCTGAACTGTGGCTCTTTCCAATAATCCGGTGGTTTCCCAAAGCAATGATATTTATATAAATCCCCAAATAAATTTCTAATCAACCAAAGCAAACACTTCAAACCCTCTGTCACTGCACAAAGTGCCACAAGAGTCACTTGGCTGAGAAACAGGGATGGTTGAAGCACCAAGAAAATAACAACTGATAGAATTAAGGGAAGGGGAGATATCTAGAGATAAGGAGGGAGGAAGCAGGGGACATGAAAGAGGGAACAGAGCCTTGAAACACCCCAAACCACCAACCTGGTCCTTTTCTCAGTGCAAAGCTGCTGTGTGGAGCAGAGGAGGAACCCTGGAGCCCATCTGGGTGCTGCTGCAGGAGGTGCTGTGCTCCCCAGGACTGATGGGTTTGATCAGCAGAGGATCCCAGTGTCCCTTTTCCATGGAGATTTAATCCTCACCCAGGTTCCATTGGGCTGCGTCAGCAGCAGGAGGGAGGGGAGAGGAGAGGCAGAGTTTATCTGCTCTCCATCAGCCCTTATCTCTGGCCCAGCTCCTTAACTCTTCCCTAGGACTCATCCCAGCCTCTGCTTCTCCACGGATTCATCCCTGGAAGGCCAACTCTTCCCTGGGACCCATCCCAGCCCTCTGCTTCTCCATGGATTCATCCCTGGAAGGCCAACTCTTCCCTGGGACCCATCCCAGCCCTCTGCTTCTCCACGGATTCATTTCTGGAAGGCCAACTCTTCCCTGGGACCCATCCCAGCCCTCTGCTTCTCCATGGATTCATCCCTGGAAGGCCAACTGTTCCCTGGGACTCATCCCAGCCCTCTGCTTCTCCATGGATTCATCCCTGGAAGGCCAACTCTTCCCTGGGACTCATCCCAGCCCTCTGCTTCTCCACGGATTCATCCCTGGAAGGCCAACTCTTCCCTGGGACCCATCCCAGCCCTCTGCTTCTCCATGGATTCATCCCTGGAAGGCCAACTCTTCCCTGGGACTCATCCCAGCCCTCTGCTTCTCCACGGATTCATCCCTGGAAGGCCAACTCTTCCCTGGGACCCATCCCAGCCCTCTGCTTCTCCATGGATTCATCCCTGGAAGGCCAACTCTTCCCTGGGACTCATCCCAGCCCTCTGCTTCTCCACGGATTCATCCCTGGAAGGCCAACTCTTCCCTGGGACCCATCCCAGCCCTCTGCTTCTCCACAGATTCATCCCTGGAAGGCCAACTCTTCCCTGGGACCCATCCCAGCCCTCTGCTTCTCCACGGATTCATCCCTGGAAGGCCAACTCTTCCCTGGGACCCATCCCAGCCCTCTGCTTCTCCATGGATTCATCCCTGGAAGGCCAACTCTTCCCTAGGACTCATCCCAGCCCTCTGCTTCTCCATGGATTCATTTCTGGAAGGCCAACTCTTCCCTGGGACCCATCCCAGCCCTCTGCTTCTCCATGGATTCATCCCTGGAAGTCCAGGACACTCTGAAATCCTCCCCGTGCCCAGGGAATGCCGCTGGGAATCGCAATCCCTTCTCTTCCATCACTTCCCTTTGCTTCAACTTGTGACACTTTGCTCCTTGATTTCCTCTTGGTGTTTTTCCCAACACCATCCCAAACCCCATTCCATCGTTCATTCCACATGCAGGGATTTACTGCAAAAAAAGAAAAGAAATCCCAGACTTATTCCCCTTTTATCTCCTGGCGTGTCAATCTGCCACTTTCCTCTCTCCTCCCAAATCTATTGCCAAGCACGGGAGATGGGTCCCTCCTTCCCAGGAATTCCCTGGGTGAGCATCAGGGCAGATGCTGAAGGTTTTAAATTTTGTTTCCCGGGATGAGAATTGGCTGGTGAGGTCTGGAAGTGCCTCCCTAAATATCCGCAGCCAGGCAGAGGCTGAGCAGAGCAGCACTACCACCTGCTGAGGGAGCTCAGAACTGCTCAGCTCTGCAGAGAAAAAAAAATCCAAATTCTCCTTCAGGTGAGGGGCACATAGAGACTGGGGTATTACTGTTATTGTTGTTATTATTATTATTACTATTATTATTACTATTATTATTATACAAAATATATAGTGAATATATCTTAATTATATATGAATATATATAATGAAAATATATAACGATTTTCCTTTTTCCTTTTCTTTTTTCCTTTTTTCTTCCTTTTCCTTTTCCTTTTCCTTTTCCTTTTCCTTTTCCTTTTCCTTTTCCTTTTCCTTTTCCTTTTCCTTTTCCTTTTCCTTTTCCTTTTCCTTTTCCTTTTCCTTTTTTTTTGCTTTTCCTTTTTTATTTCCTTTTTTCCTCTTCCTTTTTCTTTTTCCCTTTCCTCTTTCTGTCTTTCCCTTTTCCCTTTCCTATCTTCCTTTTTGCTTTTCCTTTTTTTCTTTTTTCCTTTTCTCTTTCTATCTTTCCCTTTTCCCTTTCCTATCTTCCTTTTTGCTTTTCCTTTTTTTCTTTTTTCCTTTTTTCTTTCTATCTTTCCCTTTTCCCTTTCCTATCTTCCTTTTTGCTTTTCCTTTTTTTTCTTTTTTTCCTTTTTTCTTCCTCTTTTCCCCTTCCTATTTTCCTTTTTTTTCCTTTTCCTTTTCCCTTCCCTATTTTTCCTTTTTTTTCCTTTTCCTTTTTCTTTTTTCCTTTTTTCTTTGTCTTTCCTTTTCCCTTTCCTATCTTCCTTTTTTCTTTTCTTTTTTTCCTTTTTTTTTTGCCTTTTCCTTTTTTTCTTTTTTCCTTTTTTTTTTGCCTTTTCCTTTTTTTCTTTTTTCCTTTTTTTTTTTTTTTCCTCCCCGGTTCCCCCCGTTCCCTCATAACCCGAACGAACCCATCTCCACCCATCCCTCAGCGAGCGGTCCCTCTTGGGGCGGTTCGGGGCGGTCCCTGCGTGTGGTTCGGGGCGGTCCCTGTTGGGGCGGTCCCTGGATGCGGTTCGGGGCGGTCCTTGGGAGCGGTTCGGGGCGGTTCGGGGAGGTTCGGGGCGGTTCTGCCGGACCCTCCGCGCTATTTGGGCGCAGGCGCGGAGCGGCCGCGGGGCAGCAGAAGATGGCGGCGGTGCAGGCGGTTCGGGGTTTGGTGAACGGGGCCGGGCCCGGGGGGCCCCGGGACCAAGTGGCGGCTCTGACCCGCGATTACATCTCCCAGCCGCGCCTCAGTGAGTGCGGAGGGGTTCGGTCCGGTTCGGCTCGGGTCCGGCCCGGTTCGGGGCGGCTCCGCGGGTTAGGCCGCTGGTAATAGGGGGGGGTGTGTGTGTGTGGGGAAGATCCGAACCGAACCGAATCCCCGCGGTTCCCTGTGGGGCGGAGGAGCCGTGCGGTGCTCCGGTTCGGTTCGGTTCGTGGTGGCGGTGCTGAGGGGTTGGGGAAGGAGGGGATTGGGCCCAGGGTGACAGCGGCCATCGCGGTGTCCCCGGTGGCATCGGAGATTTGGGCCGGAGCTGAGAATATGGGGCGGGTTCTGTGCCTTGAGGGCGAGAAATGGGGTGAAAAAAGGGGAAATGCGGCAACGTTGTGAAAAAACCCTTGGGGGGTGCAGCGGGGGGAGATGGGGAGGAAAGGCCCAATTTCTGGCTTTTTTTTTTTCTATGATTCAGTAATTTTACAGTTCCGAACCCACACACCTCAGAACCAGGGAGAAAGGGGAGAAAATGTCATTTTTGGTTTGCAAGATGCAGCAATTACGATGATTTCCCCCCAGATCTGCTGCTCCGGAGGCTCCTGTCAGGCTGGAGCCAAAGTGGCTGCTTCTTCAATCTTTTTTTTTTTTTTTTTTTTTTTTTTTTTTTTTTCCCCACAAAGATTTTTTTTTTGTTTTGTTTTTGCCAAACTGGATGCAAAAAAAACATTTCAGTTTCTTCTGAGGAAAAGGAATTTTTGGAGTCGAGGGGCATCGCTGGTGGTTGATCTCAAGGAAATATCATCATCTCCAGGAAATCTGTTTTTTTTCGTGGATAAAGCTCATAAAAAATTTTCTCATAAAAAGGGAACGTGAGCCCTGGGCTGGTGCAGGAGGAGGAAGTGCTCACAAGGCAGTCATGAGATCCAATGTTCTGCCCAAAACACTCAGTTCTGGGGTTTTTTTGGGGGGACATTGGGCTGCAGACACTCAGAATCCTCTTTGTGGCATCACCTCTGTGCAGTGCTCCCCCCCCCAGGAGCTGCTCAGCCTCTGCTTTGCTTTTAATTCTTAAAAATGGGATTTTTAACTTTAATTCCAGCTGTGTTTGTCACCTCCAGCCTTATCTCAGGTTTTATTGTTGCTGTTTTAAGAGATCCCATGGCAACAATTCAGGTGTAAACTCTGCCGTGGTGAGAGTTTTTGGGGAAAACGTGGGGTTTTGGGAGATTTGGGGTCAATCCCTGGGGTTTGGTGCTGGGGGAACTGGTGAAGAAGTGGCTGCCCCTGCAGTGTGACCAAGGTGTCCCTCCTGCTCTGCATTATTCCCTCCCAGGGTTCAGGGATTATCACTCATCCTTTTGGTCATCCTTGTGACCCTGATAAAGCTGTGACTCAAGGTTGCTTTGAGCTGTGGATTAAGGGAGATTTTTTTGTTGGTTGTTTTTTTTTTTTTTTTCCTCCATTTTTTGTTCCGTTTTTTTCCCAGATTTTTCCACTGGGCTGAAAGCAGAGCAATGAATTCTTGGCGTTCTTGAATTCTTCCTGATGTTTAAGGCATGAGCTGTGCCCTTCTATCAGGTGTCAGGCCTCCAGTGAACCCAGGTTAAGCCAAGCACAGGAGTTTGGATAAATTAAAATTCAGCCTTTTGCAAAATTGTGCATTGACCTTTTCTTGGGAGACAGGAAGGGATTTGTAAGGTTTCCTCTTAGCAGTGTGCCAGACCCCACAACTTGCTGCAGGAGCTCAGCTTTGGGGCAGAGGTCTGCTTGATGCCCTAAGGACACACAAATTTTTTTTTTTTTTTTTTTTTTGGTCCTGGCTGGTTTAAAAAAACCAGCAGGATGGTTTAAAAAATTCAGCAGGGTGGTGGTTTAAAAAAACTCAGCCTAGGAGTTGAGTATTGAGTTATGTTGGACATAAATTGCAGTGGCACCTTCTTTTTAAATTCCAGGTGGTGTTATCCCTGCTTCTCAAGGGTTCACAACTATATTTTTCTTAGCTTAAAATGTCAACTCTTGAGTTTTGGTGATATTCAGATTTTCCCTGGGTAGAGACTTGCAGTGAATTTTGGTGACAGACAAGGAAATGGCTGTGTTGTTCCCTTAATGTTCCCTGTAAATTTATTCTTGGGACATCAGAAATCCCCTGACTTGTGGTTTGCTTTCTTTCAGCTTATAAAACTGTTTCGGGTGTGAATGGTCCCCTGGTTATCTTGGATCAAGTTAAGGTAAAAATTCAGATTCTAACTTCTGTTTAGAATTCAGGTTCTAATTAAATTTTCTGTTCAGTTCTCTGTGGGGGAGAATTGACAAGAAAATTCTGGGAGGGGTTAAATCCAGACTGCTGTGAAATTCCCAGGTCCACTCAGCCTTGGGAGAGATGTTGAGACTACTGGGGGGAAGAGGATGGAAATGTTGTTTCAGTTTTACCAAAATCCCCTCCAATGTTGTCTGAACTTTTATGCTGAAACATACAAACTGTGTTAATGACCCCAAGTGCTTCCTAAAAGGCAACTTTAAAAAGTTTTGACTTGGTTTCAGGTTACTGACAGGCACCTGATGCAGGAAAAAAGCCTTTTTTTAATTCTTATTGTCAGATACTGAACTGTGGCTCTGTGTCAGGACTGCTCAGGTTTTTAGAACAGGTTCTGCCTTTCTGCAGCAAATGTTGTACTGTCCCTGCAAAATGGCTTTGGCCTGGTAAATTGTAATTTGTTTTAGAATGAGTTCTGTTCTGATAAAATTATTTTTAGACTTAAAGTAGTGGCTAAGCTTAAGCTTTTTTGAAACTTGCAACATTTTTTGTGGGGGATTTTTATTGTTTTATTTTTTATTATTATTTTTTTTGTTTTCCACCATCTTTTTGTGTCATCTTCAGTTCCCTAGGTATGCAGAGATTGTCCACTTGACTCTCCCTGATGGCACAAGAAGAAGTGGGCAGGTGCTGGAAGTCAGTGGCTCCAAAGCTGTGGTTCAGGTATGACAAGGAGTGTCTCAAAAAACATTTTCTTGCTCAGATCTGTCTGAGCTGTGTTAGATCTCTCTTGGGACATGATCTCTGGGTTCTGTGAACTCTCCTTTGTCTTGTCTCTTGGTACTGTAAGTTCTGGTTTATTTATTTTATTTTTACAGGTGTTTGAAGGAACTTCAGGTATTGATGCTAAGAAAACCTCCTGTGAGTTTACTGGGGATATTCTGAGAACCCCAGTGTCTGAGGATATGCTGGGTAAGTTCTTGCACTTTGCTTTGAAGGATGAACAGATCACACACTGCCTGATTTTCACACTAACTTAGATTTTGACTTTTTTGCTGTTTCTTGTAGGCAGAGTGTTTAATGGATCAGGAAAGCCCATAGACAGAGGCCCCATTGTTCTGGCTGAAGATTTCCTTGACATAATGGGTATGTTCCTAATCCATTCCTGGTCTGGAGTTAAAGACAAATCTAATGGTTTGGGTTTTAGGATTTATCTTTTAAAGAGAGTTTTAATTTTATTTTAAAATGCCTGGCATCAAATAAGTCAAATTTGTAGGGAGCAGAAAATCTCCAGAAGGCTGTGGTTTGACCAGACACATTTAAAGATATTTTTAGGGCTAACAGTGGGGCTTTCACCTTTTGCCATGAGCTTTAGGTGAGTGCTCAGGGGCAGTGGCAGCTTGATCACACTTCAGACATGGACATGGACTAAAATGTGGTCTCAAAACCCAAACCAGGTCAGCCCATCAACCCCCAGTGTCGTATCTACCCAGAGGAAATGATCCAGACTGGCATCTCTGCCATAGATGGCATGAACAGCATTGCCAGGGGCCAGAAAATCCCCATCTTCTCAGCTGCTGGCTTGCCCCACAATGAGGTGAGTGCTCAAAAGCTGCTTCCTAGTTCAGTGGCTTGAATTTTAGGGGGGTGAAAAAGCAAAGAAGGGTTAGGTTCTGGAGCAGATGGACTGAAATGTTCTTTCCCCCAGATTGCAGCTCAGATTTGTCGCCAGGCTGGCTTGGTGAAGAAATCCAAAGATGTGATGGACTACAGTGAAGAGAACTTTGCCATTGTGTTTGCTGCCATGGGTGTAAGTCAGGAGTGTTGGAAGAAAATGATGCTTGAATAATAAGGCAATGCTGAGGGTATCTGCACATTACTTTATTTTTAAAGTATTCTGAGTAAGTCTTGGGTGTATGGCTGAAGATTCAGTGGCAGAGTGGCTGAAAATCCCAAATGTTCCAAATGGTCTGATCAGGATAAAGTATCTGAAACTTAGGAATATAGGAATAATTCATTCTTTTGGGAATGTGGGGGAATCCTCATGATACAGAGAGCTTTGCTTCCAGATTATTAATGAGGTGTTCAGACCTTAATGTAACACCCAGTGTAATGTGCTCAGATCTGCTCTGCTCCTGATGCCTGAATATTCTGATTTAGGTGAACATGGAAACTGCTCGTTTTTTCAAATCAGACTTTGAGGAGAATGGATCCATGGACAATGTGTGTCTGTTCCTCAACCTGGCCAATGATCCCACGTGAGTAGCAGCCCTGGGATGGCAGGGAAAAGGCTGGGAAGAAGTAAACTGGGAGCTGGAGCTGCCGGAGGTCAGCGGTGGTGGGATTTGGCAGCAGAGCTGGGTATGAAGTGCTGGCACTGCAGCTGGGGCACAGAGCAGGTTTTCAGAGGGTTTAAGAGGGGTTCAGGCAAAGCCTGGCAGCACTTGTCACATAAATAATGTGATCCTTGCTCTCAGCACTTGTCCCAAATAATCTGATCCTTGCTCTCTTCCAGCATCGAGCGCATTATCACCCCTCGTCTGGCTCTGACCACAGCTGAGTTCCTGGCATATCAGTGTGAGAAGCATGTCCTGGTCATCCTGACAGACATGAGCTCCTATGCTGAGGCTCTGCGAGAGGTTGGCATTAATTAACAGCAGTATTAATTAGGGATGCTCTGGAGCAGCCCGCGAGGCATCGGGTTATCCAGGGGTTGTCAGGGATTGGGTTCAGCAGCTCTGCAGTTTCTGAGGCAGCTGAACTCCTTTGCCCAGGGACATTCAGCACTTTGGGGTGACAGTGCCTGCTTTGCCTTGGCACCTTCTCTGGTGTTTTAGGTGAGGGGGTGGTCTGGGGGTTGGTCTCTTCTCCCAGAGCAGGGGAGGGTTAGGTTGGATATTAGGAAAAAAATTCTTTCCAGAGAGGGTGATCAGGCATTAGAATGGGCTGTCCAGGAAGGGGGTGGATTCTCCATCCCTGGACATTTTTAAAAAGAGACTGCATGTGGTCTGGGAACTAGGGGGGGGAGTGGATCCAGGGTTGGTTCTGATGATCCCAGAGGTGCTTCCCAACCCGGATGATTCTGCGATTCTATTTTGGGGTCACCTGGAGGAAGAAGTGGTGGAAAATCCCTGGTGTAGTTAAATGAGGGGAAAGAGTGGATGTGTGTGGGGGTGATCTGACTTCCTGGAAACATTTTCCTGGCTGCCCCAGGTTTCAGCAGCTCGAGAGGAGGTTCCTGGGCGCCGTGGCTTCCCGGGCTACATGTACACTGACCTGGCCACCATCTATGAGCGTGCTGGTCGGGTGGAAGGCAGAAGTGGTTCCATCACTCAGATCCCCATCCTTACCATGCCCAATGATGGTGAGTGGTTTCCAAGGGTTTTTAACAACTTGAGAAGGTTCCCTCAGGGCGAGCTGCCTCAGTTTGGCCACGCAGCAAGAGCAAAGGGGCTCTGGCCCTGAGGTTTCCATTGGGATGTTGGAGTTTTGGGCTGCTGTCTCCACTCTGTGCTGCTGGTAGAAATGTTTTCCCCATTTCAGAGCTCAGGACTGTTCCCCAGCCCTCTGTCAGGAGTGCCTACAGCTCTAATCCTTGCAAAAGAGTGGTAGATGCAGCTACTAACTGAGTGGTATTTTACTTTAGAAGTCATTTAACTGCAGAAAGCTGCCACGTCAGTGCTGGAATGGGTGTAAAGGGTCTGACAACATTTCTCTCCCTGTAGATATTACTCACCCTATCCCTGACTTGACTGGATACATCACTGAGGGACAAATCTACGTGGACAGGCAGCTGCATAACAGACAGGTGTGTCCCATGCTGGTCAGAATCTTGAGCTTAAGATTGCTCTGTACTTTCTGAAGCCTTAATGTTGAAATTCTGTGGGTTGTTCTTTTTTTTCCTCCCCAGATCTACCCACCTATCAATGTCTTGCCCTCCTTGTCTCGACTGATGAAGTCAGCTATTGGAGAGGGGATGACCAGGAAGGATCATTCAGATGTATCCAACCAGCTGGTAGGTAAAAACCTCTCCAGAGGGGCAGAGCTCAAACACCTTTCCCTACCCAGCCTGTAAGGGGGAAGCCAAACAAGTGCTCCCCAGGGGCAGGTGGGAACTGTTTTACTGAGTGTTCAGTCAGACTTTTTGTTGGGGTTTGAAGAGAAATGATCCAGGTAAAAGCACCTTGGGTTTCTTTCCCTCCTAGTATGCCTGCTATGCCATTGGGAAGGATGTCCAGGCTATGAAGGCTGTGGTGGGGGAGGAAGCTCTGACCTCAGATGATCTTCTGTACCTGGAGTTTCTGCAGAAGTTTGAGAAGAACTTCATTGCTCAGGGTGAGTGCCTGCTGCCAGAACACAGCAGTTTGTGTAAGACCCTTGAAGCTCTTCTCCTCAGATCTCCCTGGGGTGTCAGACACTTCTGCCCAGGTGGCCAAGAAGGCCAATGGCATCCTGGGCTGGCTCAGGAACAGCGTGGCCAGCAGGTCCAGGGAAGGGATTCTGCCCCTGTGCTCAGCCCTGGGGAGGCCACAGCTTGAGTCCTGTGTCCAGTTCTGGGCCCCTCAGCTCAGGAAGGAGCTTGAGGTGCTGGAGCAGGTCCAGAGAAGAGCAAGGAGGCTGGGAAGGGATCCAGCAGAATTCCTGGGAGGAAGGGCTGAGGGAGCTGGGGGTGTTGAGGCTGGAGAAGAGGAGGCTCAGGGGAGACCTCATCACTCTCTCCAACTCCCTGAAAGGAGGTTGGAGCCAGGGGGGGGTTGGGCTCTTTTCCCAGGCAACTCTCAGCAAGACAAGAGGGCACAAGAGGTCTCAAGTTGTGCCAGGGGAGGTTTAGGTTGGACATTAGAAAGAATTTCTTTCTGGAGAGGGTGCTCAGGCATTGGAATGGGCTGCCCAGGGAAGGGGTGGATTCTCCATCCCTGGAGATATTTCAAAAGAGCCTGGATGTGGCACTCAGTGCCATGGGCTGGGAACCACGGGGGGAGTGGAGCAAGGGTTGGACTTGATGAGCTCTGAGGTCCCTTCCAGCCCAGCCCATTCTGGGATTCCATCATTCAGTGATTCCCTGCCCCCATTCCAGCTCAGGCTCTGGTTGCTTCCTGCAGGAGCCTATGAAAACCGCACTGTTTACGAGACCTTGGACATTGGGTGGCAGCTCTTGAGAATCTTCCCCAAGGAGATGCTGAAAAGAATTCCTCAGACAACCCTGGCTGAATTCTACCCTCGGGATTCCACTGCAAAACACTAGCCACAGCTTCATTTTTTTTTTCTCTCTTTGCTCTGTGAAATGCTGTTTGTTTTCTTTTTTTTTTTTTCCCCCCTATGTGTTGGTGTTTACTTGTCACCCTTACAATTAAATCCCAGAGTAGGTGACATTTGTGCCAGTGTTCCCATCCACACTGATTTGTTTTGAAAATATCCTTTCTTCCAAAGCCTTGGATCTTCAGGATCATCTTTAGGCCAGCTCTTACAAATGTGCAATAGCTGTCACAAAGCTTGAGTTTTTTGTTTTGTGTTTTTTTTTTATTTTTTTGAAGTGGACTTTTCGTGGACATCTCCAGGGAATGTCTGAGGATTACCAGGAATTGCAAACCTTGACCTTTAAACCAGCACCACGTGGTTTAGGGAGCAGGAAAGAGCAAATGGGACTTCTTTTTGTCCCAAGCATCTGCTCAGGCTGATCCCAGCAGTTGCCATGCTGCTGGTAGGACAGATGGCACTCTGCTGGTGTGCCTGGGGAGCAGGGTAATGAGTGGGGAGTGTGGTGCATGCCAAGTACCTTTCTGAGAAAGGCAACTCCCTGGCTTTTGCCTGGGACTCCAGAGTCTTCAGGGAATGCATGAACAGAGCACAGTAGTAGCTGCTTTTCCACGGGCACAGGGTCTTCTCAGAGGTCAAAGGACAGTAGATTGCTACCTGAAGGTAGCACGAGAATTCCTAATGAAAGGTTTTTCATTGAAGCTTGCAGAGTAAACTTCCTACTTGCCCTGGTTTTATTTTGTTTTTTCCTTTCAATCCTGGAAATGCCAGAGCCACAGAGCAGCAGGCAAAGCATCCTGAGATCAGAAGGTGATTCAGGGCTTAGTGCTGCTCTCCAAGGGGATTCTGAGATGTGGAAAAACCCCTGGCACAGGGGAAAATCAGCTTTCCCAGTCCTGTCCTACAGAGTGCAGCAGGAGGAAGTGCCTGAAGGTGGGAATGGGTGCTTGGAATTCTGCTCTGAAGCATTCTCCAGGTGGCACTGGGTCCTGAGCCCTGCTTGAAACTCTTGTGCTTTGCACTCCAGGCACAGATGTGGATCACCAGGAGAGCTCAGCATTCCCTAGCACTGCAAAGTAGCAGTCAGCTCCGTGTGAAGGGTTTGGTTTTTGGGTTTTTTTTTCTTCCACTTGGTTCAGCTGAGGCTCTGAGCCCAGTGCTGGCATGCTTCTCTGCTTCTTTGCCAGGCTTGCTGTAGTCTAAGCTCTGGTCTAGCAAACCAAAGCATGTTGCACCTCCCTGAATCCCTCCAGGGTTTATCTGGGAAGGTGCTAACATGACTCCAACTCTGCTGTGCTAATTCCAGCTTCTTCTGACGTCTCCTCTGTGCAGTTCCCTTTATGGTTTGTTCAGTGTTCTCTGTAACTTGAATGCAATAGCAACTTTATTCCAGTGCATTCCACTGTACAGCTGTGTCCAGTCTGTTTTTCTTGAGGTGTAGGGGTGGGAGGTTGGAAGTGTTGGCATGAGAATACTTTAATGTAGAGAATATCTTAAATAAATTAAATATAAAGGTGTTGAAGAAAACCAAAGCTGTTGTGATTCTGTGCTTAGAATTCCCTTGGGGTTTTTTTTCAGCTGTCCTGTGCTGCTGCTGAAAGCACTTCCCCATTTCTCTGTGTCTGCAGTCAGGGCCACTGGAGTCACCTCCACATTTTCTTTCCC
>NC_092451.1:1281934-1351934 GCF_036169615.1 Heliangelus exortis | reverse complement strand
TGGCTTGGTAGCCACCTCCCTGCCCCACTCTGAGCTGGGGTGGGGGACACAGGGGATTCACCATGGGTGATGGAGCTGTGTTATCCACTTGCTGGTGGCAGGAGGGAAATTGGAGAGGTGGGGTAGAAACTAAAATGAAAGTGGTTGGGTTGGTGTGGTTTGTGTTTTTCTTTCTTTTGGGTTTTTTTTTTTTTTTGTTTTTTTTCTTTTTCCCCCCCCATCTCTGGGATCGGGTGGCTTGAAGGGCAGAGGAGGAGCTAAGGCACTCACCCAGGGAGGGGGTGAGGGGACAAACACAACCATCTCCCCCTCTTCCACTGTGCTGGAGTGTGGCTTGGGAAATTTCTGGTCCTTCTTCAAGGCAGTTGCCCACCTGGCTACCAGAGGCCAAAGGCCATGGAGCCCCTGGGGGTGTGGGAGCAGGGATGAGGAAGGAAGGGATGAGTAGGGAAGGGATGAGCAGGGAAGGGATGAGCAGGGATGAGCAGGAAAGGGATGAGCAGGGAAGGGATGAGCAGGGAAAGGAGCAGGGATGAGCAGGAAAGGGATGAGCAGGGAAGGGATGAGCAGGGAAAGGAGCAGGGATGAGCAGGAAAGGGATGAGCAGGGAAGGGATGAGCAGGGATGAGCAGGAAAGGGATGAGCAGGGAAGGGATGAGCAGGGAAAGGAGCAGGGATGAGCAGGAAAGGGATGAGCAGGGAAGGGATGAGCAGGATGAGCAGGAAAGGGATGAGCAGGGAAGGGATGTGCTGGGCAGGGATGTGCTGGTGGGGCTGTGATTGAGGGAGGGGATGGGGGTGGCTGTGCCCCTCGGGGAAGGGGGTTTGGGGGGTGTTGGCTGTACTCGGGGGTCCTTCCTGAGGCAGCTGAAGGATGGGCTGGGCAGGGGGTGGCTCCTGGGCCCCCCGGTGCCCTGGGGATGGGGCAGGGAGGTGAAGGAGGTGTGAGAGCAGCTCGGAGCAGGGCTGGAAATGTGCCGTGGCCAACTCCTCTCCTCGGTGGGGGGAAGGGCTGTGGTGTCCTTGTCCCCAGAGCTGTGCTGTCACGGGATCCCTCCGAGCCTGGAGCACAACATCCCCTGGGAATTTTGCATCATCTCCGAGGTGAGGTGGGTGGCTGGGGTCCTCGTTCCCTGGCCACCCCCACTTCTCAGTCCTCCGAGGGGGCAGAGGGGACATCGCCAGGGGGGCAGTGGGGACACGGGGGGAGCTGCTGGCACGTCACCATTGGCACGAGTGGCTTGTTCACCTCTGTAACACGACAGGCAGTGGAGGGGGAGGGGGGGCTGGGGAGCCGGGCTGGGGGGGCACCAGCTCTGCTAATAAATACATGGCTCATCCAAACTGTACAACCCGGGCAGTGCCTCTCACCTGGGGGAGAGCTGCAGGGAGGAGAAGGCTCAGATCTCAGTGGCAATGATGTCCTCGTAGGGGACATCAGAGCCAGGTATGTCCAGCTCGATGGGCTCCTTGCCATCTTCCCCTGCAGCCAGCTGCTGGAGCATCTTCTCCAGGTTCTGGTTCCTCTTGTACATGTGCAGGTAGCTCTGCTGCAGCTGCTTCTGGTACTGGATCACCTTCTCCTTCTCCTCCTTCCACGTCTGCCTCTCGTGCTGGAAGCTGGAGCTCATCTGCTCGTTGTTGTCCCTCTCAGCCTTCAGCTCTGCCCTCAGCCTCTCCACCTCTCCCTGCAGGACCTGAGCATCATCCAGCACAGCACAGGGTCTGACCCCTTCCCGGGCTTCGCTCAGCTGCTCCTTGAGGACCGCCAGCTCCGTCCTCAGCTCCAGGATCTCCTGCTCCAGCAGGTTCACTTTCTCCCTCAGCAGCTCAGATTCGTTCTTCTTGCGCTGGAGCTCGTTCTCACACACCTCCAGCTCCATGGCTTTGGTCCTCAGGGAGCCCTCCAGGTCCTGGGTCTTCATCTCCAGCCCTTCCATCTTTAGCCTCACCTCCTTCAGCTGAGCCTTCAGGCTGAGGATCTCGGAGGTCTTGGTGTTGAGTTCTGTCTGGGATTCCTTCAGCTGCTGCTTCAGGAGGGAGATCTCCCCCGATTTCTGGCACACCTGCAGAGAGGGACAGGGCACCCTGGTGTGGGTTACACCCCGGAGAAAGCCCCCAGCACCCCCGGGACCACGTGCAAGCCACGCTGGACACGGCCAGTGTTTGGGATGTGGAGACCCTGCCTGTGCAATCCCACCCAGAGAGACCCCCCCAGCATGGGGGGTGATGGGGATGGAGGGGACCCCACACTCTCCACCCATCCACTCCCATCCCTGGGGAGCTGACACCCTCAGCCAGGGTGTGGAGCTGGAAGGTGTTGAGAAGTGCTCAGGTCTCACCCAACACTTTTGCTGGAGCCACTGTGGTCACCTAAACTCACTGAGCTTGTTCCACAAGCAAGACACCCGACTGCAGCTGGGAGCAAAACGCCCAAATCCCACTGGAGACCAACACGTGGCTGGGAGAGCAGCTCCTGGAGAGAGCTGAGGGGGGGGTACAGCATCCTGCTGGGAGCCCATGGGTGGGATTTTGGCTGGGGGCTGGGAAAGGTGGTTGGAAACTTCAAATAACCTCGAGATGCTGCAAGGAAGTGGTGTCAGGGTGAGGTACTGGGGCTCAATCCTGCATTTTCAGCAGGCTTTGCTCAGGGTGCCCAGTCAGTGAGAAAATGAAGCTGAAGCAGAGTGAGGAAGGGTTTGCTGCTCTCTAATGAGTGCCCATGGCAAGTGCTGCTGACCCGTGGGGACAGGCAGCCCCAGGAACCAGAGATTGGAAAGATGAAGTTGTTCTAATGAGGGGGTGTCTGTGCAGTGGTTGTTTCCTTACACACTGTGGGGTTGAGAGGGGCAGTGGGTCACTGGATTATAACTCACAGAGCCTCCAAGTGATGGGCTGGGGCTCTCCTGGGTTTCAATATCTATCTCCTGCAGCCTGGCCTTCCTGATTGCACCATCTCCTCTGCTCAGCCCCTCTGTGGAGCTGCTGGATGGAGGTGTGGGGATGGGGAAAGCTGTAGGGATCATGCTGGAGCTATTGCCTTCCACGCCCCGGGCAGCTCCTGGTGGTGCCACTCACCTCCCATTGAGTCTCCTCCAGCGCCGGGGCAAAGCTGGTTTTCTCCTTCTCGTAAGACCTCAGCTTGGTTTCCAGCAGGTTTTGCTCTTTCATGAGGTTCTCCAGCTCCTCCCGGAGCTGCTTCTTCTCCTGCTGCAGCTGGAAAACCTGGAGGTGCAGGACCTGCTGCGTCCTCTGGGATTTCTGCGAGGTTTGCTTGAGCTTGCTGCTGCACTTCTGCTTGAGGCCCTCCAGCTCTTCCTTGCAGCGTCTCTGCTTCTCTTCGTAGGCCTGGCAGGAGCTGACTTCCTTCTCCTCAAAGCTCGACTGGAGCTCTTGCAGCTCCCCCTCCCTCTCCAGCAGCTTCTGCTCCAGCTCCTGGATGGTGGATTCATCCGTGGAGATGGGCGAGCGGATGCAGGAGGCCTTCTCGGCAGCACGGTGGTGGTGGTGGGGGGCTTTGCCAGGGTTGAGGATCTTGTTGCCCCCGTCGGAGAAGGACATGGCCTTGAGGCTCATCATGTTGCTGTCCTGGAGGATGGCACACTGCAGGATGTTGTGGGCCGAGCCCCCGAAACGGCTGATGGGTCCCATGGGGGTGACGAGGGGGTCGAGCTGGTAGCTGCTGCTGGTGCTGTGGGTGGGGAGGCTGGACATGGAATTCCTGCCGGAGTCAGACAGACCCCCCGAGTACAGCACCGGCTTCAGCTCCTGCTCCTTGGCTTTGTCCTGGTGGTGCAGCTGCTGGGAGAGGTGCCCCCCGCTCTCCGGGGAGGAGTGGAGGATGGCACCGGAGCGGGGCAGAACCGGCTTGAAGGCTGTGGGGCGTGCGGCTGGCTTCTCAGCACCCTGGGGAGAAGGACAAAGCCCCTCAGCGCAGCCCCACACCGGTCACATCTCCCCCCTCCCCATCCCTTCTGCCCCCCAAGGATCAGCCCCCTGCGGTGAGGAGGTCGAGGGACAAAAGCTTAGGAGGATGCTGATGGCCGAAACTCCCAGCTGGATTGGGATGCAAATGGTATGTTTGGAAAAAAAAGGACACGGGTCACGTTCCTGATCCACCTCCCCCCAAAATTCACCTCCCCCAAAGCAGAGGGGGCCAGGGTGCCCCCAGCACCCTCCTCCTCTGCTCCCCTCCTCCCGCTTCCTCAGCAATAAAACCTGGAACCGTCTCCTCCACCAGGACAACCCCGTGGTGGGACCTGCACCCTCCCTGAGGGCAGATGCGCTCCAGGGGACACCTCCCACTCCCGCAGCCTCCGTTCTCCCCCTTACGAACCACTTCCAGCTGGCTGGGAAAGGGAATCAGCTTCTGCGGGGTGGGCGTCCCGAAGTCCATCCCGCTCGTCCCGGCTTGGCTGCCCAGCTCCCCCCCAGCCAGAGAGGTGAAGTCTGCTCGGTGGGAGCCGTGAGCTTTCTGGCTGACCTTGATGTAGAAGAAATCCTCATTCTTGCTGCTTTTGGAGCTGGATTTGTGGCCGGAGTCCTGGGAGAAGCCGAAGCGGAGCAGCCCGTCCGAGTACCTGTTGAGCTTCTTGAGGTGGGAGGACTTGCGGAGCTTGTACTGGGAGGCTCGGCAGTGCTTGCTGTGGAAGCTGTGGCCGGAGATGAGGCTACTGACGCTGCCCATGCTGGTCCCGGGGGGCGAGCAGGAGGCGAGGGGAGCGCAGCCGGGGGCAACCGCGCGGGGGGGGCTGCGGGAGGCACCGGGGGGCGACTGCGGCTGCTGCGATCATAGCAGAGACCTCGCTGAGCCCGGGAACTGCGAGCCTGGGGGGGGGGAGAAGGGAATAGAGAGATGGTGAGGGAGGAAAAGTGCTTTGGGGGTGGGTGGGGGTCGTTCTGCTCCCGCTGTTTGGGTAGAGGGAATTGGGGTGGGGGTCTGGGTGAGCACACGCCTTGCACGCCTCTGGGTAGGGGGAAATCCGGGAGGAAAGGCGTGGAAAGGGGGGGGATGGCACCTCGGTGTGTGTCCGGGGGGGGGGATGTGTGGGCAGATGAGCCACTTGGTCCCCGGGGCTGTGAAGAGGTTTGGGGGGGGGGGGGATGCTCGCTGAGGTCGGAGCCCTGCTGCCAACCCACGGGGGGCTCTTTCCAGCCCCTCCACCAAAGCCCCGGGTGAAGAAGAGCCGGTGGGGAAGGCTGGGAAGAGCTGGGCTCTTCCCTGTGCCTGGGGATGGCTCCAGGAGCCTCCCCCGGGCTGGCAGCTCCCTGGGAGCACCCTGTGCACAGGGGCTGCTTGGGTAGGGTGCACCCTGATGAGGCCAAGAGGGTGACGAGACACAGCAGTCTCTAAAAATAAGGGAGAGGAGGAAAAAAGGGACTTGTAGTGATTTTTAGGTGCCTAATAGGCATGAATTTCAAGGCTTGTGCCTCCTGGTAGCTGTGAGATGCAGACACAGCCTCTCCTGCACCAGCCTGCCAGCCCCTGATTTCTGTCCAATTTCCAGGGCTCCTCTTAACCCAACTGAAAAGGGATGCTGCGAGGTTTAATTACACTTAATATCTGTGCTGAGCAGTGCTTAAGGAGATGAGAGGCGTTGTGTGTGTGTGTGTGCAGTGCTGTGAGTGGGGTTCAGAGGTATGCGGGGCTGTGCATTCATTCTCTTTGCTGGGGGGGGGGAAAAAAAAATAAAACACCTCAGCTCCTGGTGGCCTCTGTGACACTTGGCTCTCAGTGTCAGGGCTGTAACAGAGCTGCACCTTCCATCTGGGTCATTAAAAGGTGGGGAGAAGGGGAAGAGTTTCTGGCAGGGAGGAGTTGGTGCAGAAATCCTGGCTGCATGGGATGATGGAGATGGAAATGTTTCTGCTCTCTGCTGGGCATGGAACAGCTCAAAGGTTCCAGTGTTGCTCTGCCCCTCCTCTGGAGCTGCTCTGTGCTGGGCTCCCATCCCCTGGGCAAGTGTCCAGGAGGGTAAAACATCACCCACAGCAAGAGGGAGCTTGGGGTCTGCTGGGAGAGGGTCGAGGGATGGAGGGTGAGGGCATCGTGTGTCTGGGTACCCTCCCTGCCTCGTCCTCAAGGCCTAGAGAGCTGCTCCTACATTTTTCCCTCTTTTTGGTGTGTCCTGCTTTTCCCTGCTCTGGTGCAGGCTCCTCTGCATCCTGATCCAGGTAAGGTGAACCTGTGCTCAGCTTTGTTTGTCTTCTCTTCCTTTGTGCCCCGAGGACACCGATTGATGAAGTGTCAAAGAAAACTCCAAAAGAGACAGAATATCCTCTTTAATCCCTAAATCCATTTTGGGGGGATTAAGAGGAGTGAGAACCCGGGGCTGAGCGGCTGCCTGGATGCTGATACACTAAAAGTGATCGATGGCTTTGGCTCCATCCGTTTTCAGAGGGTGAGAGGCAGAATGTGCACAGGGGGGGGGAGGGAAGGCTGCTCTGTGTCTGTGTCCCTGCAGGAGGTGCTCTGGGGATGCTGGGCTCTCTGTCCCGTGTCCCAGCACCTCGCTGGGGCCCCCTGGGTAGGTGCACCCTTGGTTTTTGGTTTTTTGTTTTTTTTCAGGTGCCTACAGAAGTGTGGGGAGGGAGAGCTGGGGCTTTCCAGCCTCTTGGCAGGAGGCGTTTCCATCAATCCCAGCCCTCCTACACATGCCTGAGAGGGCTGGGCACGTCACTTTCTGCTTCTTCTTCTTCTTCCCTGTTTCGATTCAAAAATGAAGGCTTTGAAAGATGTGGAGGAGTTGGCATTCATGCACAGCAGCAAGAGAAAGGCTCTGGGGACAGCCCAGCTGGGAGCCAGCAAAGGCCACAGGCTTCTGCTCCAAAAAGTGGGAGAGGGGGAGCAGATTTTTCCCCCTTCTTTGCTCAGCCTCTGTCTCTTGTGTCTCCCCTTCTAATCCAGTGAGTCTGCAAGCCTGGCACAGGGAGCCAGCTCAGACAAACTGGTTGTTCTGTCCATACCTATGTGCCTAGATGTGGATATTATGTATATCTGAAGGGGTTTTGCATGCTTGGCAACAGGTTAGGTCAGGCAGCTTGCAAAGTGTAAAAAGAGGTTGGGGAAAAAAAAACCCAAAACCAACATATAAATGATACTGGGGCTGAAAACCCTTGGCCAATGCCACCTCCCTGTCCCTGCAGCCTCCCCCCTGCTCAGCTCCACACCTCACCTGGTTTTTGGTGCTAAATGGGGTTATAAAGGAGATTTGCCCTGGCACTCCCCAATTAATGAGGCCAGAAAAGACACAATCAGCCCCTCAAAGCTCTTTTGTCTGGCCCCATCACCCCTCCCCAGCCTTCAGGGTGTTGTTAACAAACCCCACTGAGGGGCAGTGGTGAGCTGGGGGTCTGGGGGTGGTCATCCCCATCAAGGCATCCCCAGCATCCCCATCAAGGCATCCCCAGCATCCCCAACATCCCCATCAAAGCAGCATGGGCCAAACCCACAGGCTCAGGGCTGGATGCCCCCTCCTGCTTTTGGAGAAGCAGAGGGGGGGAAAAATGAATGAGATCTCAGACTCCCTGCAGCCCTCCCTACCCTGCACTTCCACGTGGGAGAGCGACTCTCCCCATCCCCTCCTTTCTGAATGGGCCACAGAAATTTCATCTTATCTCCTTGCAGAAGTTTCTTCGGAGCTTTCCCCTCTTCCTAGCAGAGTTTTCACAGGCAGTTGCTTTCTTCTCTGCCTTCCCCTTCACCTGCCTAAGAGCCTTCCTTTCCTTCCAGGCTTTGCAGGTCCCTCCCTGCTGGTCCTGTTCTTCTCCCCTCCGTGTGCCAAAGCTTCCTTCTCCCTTGTGCTCTCTCGCCTACTCTTTTTCCCTCTTGAATTATTATTCATAATTTCTGTGCTGATGCACCCACACATTTGGGTGTTTGTTGGGAGATGGAGAGATAATACAGGAGCAGCAGCTGGATCCAGGAGCAGCCTCATTCCCTCGATCCCTGCCAGGTGATTCTGCCCCTGTTTTATTCAGGGATTTGGCTCTTTGAGATACCAGGAATGTGGCCCTGGGGGAAAATGTGGGCATTTCCATGGTATAAAGCCAGGCATGTGCTACCTGGAGCATCTGACTTCTGCTTTAATGAAGAGAATTCCTTAATCCAGAACTTGAGGAGCGCAGCAATCCCCCTGACAGTGGATTTAGGATCCACAAGTAAAACTGGCTTCTGATTTCAGCTCCCCACTTGCCACCCAGGACCCACCAGGAGCTGGCTGAGCATCTGCCCATCTCAGCTCAGCCTCAGGAGCTGAGCCCACTCCCCCCCCTTCCCATCCATGCCCAGCTGGGGCCAGGCTCTCCAAAACCTGCTCATTTAGCTCTCCAAAACCTGCTCATTTTGCTCTCCAGGGAAATGGCAGCAAGAGGGGCTTGGAGAGCCCCCATCAGCCGAGCTGACCTTGCCCCCACCCTGTAATCTTCACCCTCATCACATTAATGGGGCTGAATTCAACCCCAGCCCCTGCCCGGAGCTGTTCAATTGGGGCTGGGTGCCTGCGAAGGGCCCCATGACAAGGTTTTCATTCACTCCCAGACATTGTCGTCGTCGTCGTCCCCCCCGTCCCCCCCCCTCTGCTCATTCATTGACATTCATTGGGATCGTTTTGGTCGGCGTGAATGGAGCCCGGGACTCACAAAGCCAGCACCATGTGTTCTGCCCTGAGTTGCCATTAGGGAAGGGGGACACTCCAGATGAAGAATAACCCAGCCTCAATGACACGTTCCATCCCCTCTAATAGCCCGGGAGTCCATCACACTTCATGTTCTTTCAGTGAACACCCAGAGAATTCACACCCACTTGGCTGGGGCTGGTTAGAGGCAGAGCCTTTGGCAGAGAGCTGGGTGGGCTTCGTGCCAGGGCACCAGGAGTAAAGTCTGATGGGTCCCTGCCAGTGTCCCCCTTGGCTCTCACACTGGTCCTGCTGCTGGCCCTGGAGCTGAAGGTGGCACTTGGAAAAAGAAAAAAAAAATAATTTCTCTGCACGGCCCTTGGAGCTGTCTCTTTGCACCCAGTTCCAGGCCAAGGTCACCCCTTCTCCTGCCAGCCCTGGTGCCAAAGCTGCAAAATCAATGCTGAGCTCAGCACCAGTTTAGGAGAGAGCTTGAAGGAGCTGAGTACACATCCTTCCCCTCTGCTGGAGGCACCAGTCCTGCCCGGGATGAGGCAACAAGTGGCTGGGAAGTGGCTGGTGGTTTGTCTGGTGGTGTTGAGCTGCCTGGGGAAGCCAGTGCTGGAATATGAGGAATTTCTACAACCAGCAATGCTGTGCTGTGCCTGTTCCCCCCTGGCTCATCCCCCCAGGGGAGGTTTCCCCCTGTGGGAGCCCTGGCAGAGAGGGGACAGGCTCCTGTCCCTGCCTGGGGACAAGTGCTCAGCCTACAGAGAGTGGCCACAAGGCTGCCAAATCCTAGAATCCTAGAATCCTAGAATGGGCTGGGTTGGAAGGGACCTCAGAGCTCATCAAGTCCAACCCTTGCTCCACTCCCCCCGTGGTTCCCAGCCCATGGCACTGAGTGCCACATCCAGGCTCTTTGGAAATATCTCCAGGGATGGAGAATCCACCCCTTCCCTGGGCAGCCCATTCCAATGGCTGAGCACCCTCTCCAGAAAGAAATTCTTTCTCATGTCCAACCTAAACCTCCCCTGGCACAACTTGAGACCTCTTGTGCCCTCTTGTCTTGCTGAGAGTTGCCTGGGAAAAGAGCCCAACCCCCCCCTGGCTCCAACCTCCTTTCAGGGAGTTGGAGAGAGTGATGAGGTCTCCCCTGAGCCTCCTCTTCTCCAGCCTCAACACCCCCAGGGACTTTCCCCTGACTTTCAGCTTTTGCATTTCTGCAGAGCCTTTTTTTTTTTTTTTGCTTTCTCTCCAGCTTCCTGCAGGGCCTTGAGCCTGAACACAAACCCAGAGCAAACCCTGTGGGCTTGGAAAATTCTGTGCAGCTCCAGGTCCGTCCTGACCTTCCCTGGTCCCTGCCCTCCCCACAGCTTCATCCCAGCTCCTGCCAGCAGCCTGGTGTCACCCAGGTTTTGGAGCTCCTCAGTGATTCAGCAGCTCCCACAGCACCCACACGAGTCCTGTCACTCATGCTCCTGGTACAAAGGAAATGTTTGTGTGAGACATAGTTAAATATTCCCGGGGTGGAGAGAAAGATCTTTTCAGCTTACTTCATCCCTAAGAGCAGCTGGCTTTTCCTCCTAATGAGCAGCTAATATTGCAATTAGAGCCCTGCTAATTGGGAACTCAGGAATGCTCTGCTCCTTGCTTTTGTCTCTTGCAGGTTTGGGAAGGGGGACACCCCAGATGAAGAATAACCCAGCCTCAATGACACCTTAGGGACTTGCTGGGGCTGGGGCTGGGGCAGGTACACCTGAACGGGGACACCAGGCTGGAGAATTCCCACCTATCCTACAGCAAGCACCAGCATTCCATGGGGAAGAGCCAGGTCAGCACCCAGAGCCCAGCAACCTCTCAGTCTCCTCTGGCTGCTCCCGGAGGCAAATTTGGGGGAAGGGCTTTTGCCCCCCCAAGGGATGGTGTCAGGGAGAGGTTCCTGACTGTGCCACCCGTGGTGCTCTGTCCCCACGGGGCTGGCAGGTGCAAAGCCACCCTCTGTCCCCAGGAGGGGGGTGAGGGGCCCCTTGCAGCCCTGCTGGGAGCTGGTTATATTTGGGAAGTGTCTAGGGCTGGCAGGTGGTGCAGGGGTGGGTGACAGCTGAGCGTGGCTTTCACTTGGGAGCTGCGAGGCCCCTCCTTGCCACGTCTATTTCTGACCCTGTAAAACACAATCTGCCAGGGGATGAGGTTGTGGGGGGAGAAAAAAAAAAAAAAAAAAAAAAAGCTGGTGACAAGAGAACTGGTTTGCCCAAGGCAGCTCAGGGGCTCTGAACATCTTGTGGGGGCTCCTGAGTGTGGCTGAGGAGCTGCAGAGCTGCTGCCCTTCGGTCCCTGCCTGGGGAGCATCACCAGAGCCCTGCTCAGCCCAGCCCCTGAGGTTTGGTGTCCTGCACGTCTGCCTGGTGCTTTCTCTGGGATCTAATTGCTGGAGAGGGTTTGTCTGTCCAGCTAAAAATAGCGAAGGCTTCGTGTAACTTGAGATGAGCCCTGGATGCTTTTCCTCCCAGCTTTCCGCTTCCATGGGCTTTGAGCTTCCTCTTCCCCCCCCCGAATCATGGAGAAAACAGAAAATGGGGGACAGTGAGCCCCTTGCCCCTGGTTATGGCAAGGTGGTAGCACCAAAGGTTTGTTCCCTCACCAGCCACCAGGAAATGCCCAAGACTAAGGCTCTTTCTGCTGCAAAACTCCCCCCAGAGATACAGGGGAGAAGCATCCTCGTCATGTACAGGGAAAATTTAGAAGTGGAGCTGCAGGCTGCCATGGAGACAGGGCTGTGTTTGCAATCTTCTTGTCTCTCATTGTCTCTCCTCCTCTCCCAAGTCTTTGAAAAGCAGGCAGGAGCATGGCCTGCATTGCCTCCCATCTCCTTGCTGGGTTCTCCTCTCTGGGCTTCACCTCTTCCAGCCTTTTGGCACCTCCTTGGTGCATCTGTGGATCACAGAGCTGATCTGTGCTGCTCCTCTCTCAGCATTGCTGGGCTCACAGGAGTGTGGTCAGGGTGCCTGGATCCACCACCTGCTCTCCCTTGCTCTGATCTCAGCCAGGTAGCTGAGCCATGAGCAGCCAGAGCTGCTTCTCTCGGGACATCTTCCTAAAGCTGGAAAACCACCTGCTGCTGTGGGAAGCTTTGGCTGCTTCCCTAAGAAACAGGAGGGGAAAAATCCTGACCCAGGCAGCAGCTGCAAACCCTCCATGGCCTTAGCAGGAAGGCTGTGAGCATCACAGGAGGACCCAAAAATCTTCCAGTGCATCAGGTCTATGTTTGGCTTCACAGCCCCTGAGCCACAAAACCAAGCTGTGCCTTATTTCTGGGCTGTCCTCCCTCATTTGTGACAGCAGTTGTGCTGTGGTTTGTCTAAACATTGGGTATTTTTGTACCTTGCATGATGCTGAGCCAAGTGGGAGATGAGAAAAGGAAACTTCTGCCTGTCAGAGCAAAAAGCAGCTGCCACGCTGCTGCTGGCTGCTCATCCTTCACCTCCCTCTCTTGCTTTTTCTGTGTCCCCATCCCTGCTCTGCTCAGCCAGGCTTCAGTGCCACGGGAGGTACAAAAAAGGCAAATTCAGTTCTGGCTTCCTATTTCCCTCCTCCTCTTCTTTCAAACTTGGCCCATTGTGAAAACCACCCCTTTAATGCCTGCCTGCCAAATGGAGCAATTCTCCCAGGAGAGAAATGTGCAAGTCGAAGTTGCAAAGAATATTCAATTAACCTTTAGAGGAGCTCATCCCTAACTGCCTCGCCGAGGTGTCGTGTAATGCTTGAAATTAAAATAAACCCAGGCCCTTGCACTCCAGAGGAGAATGTCTGCTGGGATGGAGCTGGCTCTTCCTGCTCTTCCCACTGCTGCCTGCCTAAACCACAATTAAATAGCTCAAGGTTCCTTCCAGCTTGCAGCTAGAACCTCTGACACTCTTCTCTTGGCTTCGGTGAGGCCAAAATCATCCCTTCTGCAGCTGAAGCCTTGACGATCTCCTCCTGTTGCTGGCAAATTGCTCTGTGCCATTGCCTGGTGGCCACGTGGACCTTTGGGAACCTTTTTTTGTCTTCCAGCAAGAGGGAGAGAAGCACCCAGACCTGAGCACTGCCCTATGGGGGGGAGATGTTCTCCAAAAGTCAGAGGCTCAGGAGGTAAGGCTCTTTAAGGAAAGATTAAAAATCCATTTATCCTGCGGCAGGGAGCATGCAGAGGCATTGCTACCCTCTGCTGGAAGGACCTGCCTTTCACAGGGGCTTCAAGGAGAGAAACAGAGACCTCAGGTTAGCTCTGGAGGAAAAATTCCGTGTGTGAGGAAGAGGAGGGGCTGAACCCCAGCACCGCTGGTGAGAGGACCCAGCTGCAAAGCGATGCAAGGGCAGGGTTTGCTCCTGCAGCACTGCTCGTGCAACACGGTGTCCCCCTTCCCCTGGATTCCACCCTCCAAAACCAGGCAAGGGCCACATCTGCAGGCAGCCAGGGCTTCCCAGGAGCAATCTGTTGAGGGGCTCGAGGGGCAGCGGGGAATTTTCTTAATGTCGGCGAGCATAGAAACCCCCGAGGCAGCAAACAATCTGTGGCTCACGTGCCAAATCTTTGTACGTTCCCTGCTATTTTTAACTAATCCCTAATGGCAGCCATCCACTTAGGTCCTGCCCGCTCCTGGCCTCACGCCTCCACCACTGCTCTCCCCTGACCCAGGGACTGCACCCTGCACTCTGCCTGCATCCTGCATCCTGCACCCTGCACCCTGCATCCTGCACCCTGCGTGCATCCTGCACCCTGCACCCTGCCTGCACCCTGCACCCTGCACCCTGCATCCTGTACCCTGCACCCTGCACTCTGCCTGCACCCTGCACCCTGCACCCTGCACCCTGCCTGCATCCTGCACCCTTCCTGCACCCTGCCTGCACCCTGCACTCTGCCTGCACCCTGCATCCTGCACCCTGCCTGTACCCTGCCTGTACCCTGCACCCTGCACCCTGCACTCTGCCTGCACCCTGCACCCTGCACCCTGCACCCTGCCTGCATCCTGCACCCTTCCTGCACCCTGCCTGCACCCTGCACTCTGCCTGCACCCTGCATCCTGCACCCTGCCTGTACCCTGCACCCTGCACCCTGTATCCTGCACCCTGCACCCTGCCTGCTCACTGTCCCAGCCCCCCGGGGGGCTTTCCACTGCTTTACCCCTACAAAGAAGAAAAAGCCATCAGCAAACACAAGGGTAGCCCATAAATATATAACATCAACTCAGTTAGGCAAGAGGGGAAGGGGGGGCTTAAGACCTCCTCAAAGACAGGAATATTTATAAGCACACGTGCAAGGCAGTGGTTGGGCAATAATAAATAAATAAAAAAAAGCCTCCAAGTTCCCCATCAGTGCGAAGCTTTTTCTGTGCACTGGAGGATTAAGGTCCCACACTTTGGGGTGCTGGACAGGAGGTGCCTGAGGATAACCTGTGTGGTTCTGTTTGGAGCAGTACAGGGCCAGGTCCTGCCTGTGCTGGTCTGTGCTGCTTTGAGGAGCAGTTCTAGCAGCAGCTTCCCACCAGGCCTGCAGTGATACTATCTTTTCACACTTGTCCACGCAGCACCTTGCACCAGGAGATGCTCTGCCAGGATGTCTGATGGGTGCCTGAATGTCCCGGGGAGAGAGCCAGGAGCTCAGCTCTCCCTGTGGGAGGCAGGGATGGCTTTCTGAACGCTCTCAAGGAAAGCCTGCAGGCCAGCCAGCCCTCCACCAGGTTTTTGCTCCCTGTTGCACCCAGAGCTGCTGCTCGGGGGGTTGCCCACCTCTGCGTGCCGCAGATGCCTCACCTGAGCATGACTGTACCTGCCCGCAGCAAAACAGAGGCTTTGGGAGAGGGGAAAATAGTGATTTAGGGATAACGATACCATCAGAGCAAGGGCTGAGGGAGGCACAGGCTGGGAGAGCTGCAGCAGCATCCCTGCCTCTGCCGGGCCCCACACCGCAGCCCAGCCAGCAGCAAGGGGGGGGGCTTTGCCCCGTCCCCGGGGTGGGGAAGGCTCCGTCCCACGCACCCCCAGCACGGGAAGCCGGCCCTGGAAGTCCTTAACCCCCCCCTCCTCGGGTTTGGCTTTTCTTGAAATCTCATTTTCCTGCCTGAATTTCACATTCGTTTGCCTCCCACCGCTCCGCAGCGCTGCCTGCCAGGGCCGGGTGACTAAGGGGTGGGTGGGAAAAGAACGATTCCAGACCAATTTAGCAGCCCTCGGTGCCAAGCGAGGGGGGGAGGGGGTCACCTGGGGAGCAGGAGGGGCGGTGGCACCTCCGGGGGACTTCGAGGATGAGGGAAGTGTGACCGCAGCCCTGGGAGCGTGTGCGTGGTGCGGGGCTGCGGGCGGGGAGCTGAGAGCATCCCCCGTGGGGTGCGATTGTGTTTCCCGGCTCACTTTTGCAGCTGCCATTAATTGCCCCCACCGGCTGATTGAGCCGAGGCTTTTGCACTTCCACTGCTTTGTCCCTCCCCTGATTAATGAATGGCCCCGGTGATTAATTTCCTGGGGTGACAGCGCTGAGCTGCTGGCGGAGGGGAGAGCCGGGCAGGTTGGAGCAGTGACACGGAGGAGGGGGGGGCTCAGGGGACGTCCTGGGGAGGGGGGGGGCTCAGGGGATGTCCTGGGGCATGGCCATGACTACTGCAAGGGGAGGGATGGGGCCAGGAGAGGAGCAGCCAGGCAGTGACTTCAACGGGAGGTAAATCAGCATCTGGAGTGAAGGTATCAGGGGGACAGGTAGTGGAGACTCAGGAGTGCCTTTTTTTTTTTTTTTTTTCCCCCTCCTGCTCTTATTCCACTTGCTGCAGCCTTCAGTGAGGAAAGCAAGCTCCTGGGGAGGAATTTGGCCAGCCAGGGAAGTGACTGCAGAAATGAAAGCTCGGGCAAATGGTAAGAGTCCCACACCCAGGGAGTTCACAGGCCTCAAGTTCGCTGGGTAACAGAGGAGAAACCCCCCAGCACTGCTCTGCTGGGGCAGCCTCAGCTGAGGAGGGGGCTGGCACTGTTGGAAGGGGCTGACACCACGGGCAGGGGAGGGACAGCAGGAGGGGACAGCAGGAAAGCAAACGCAGACTCCCAGAGGGAAACGGAGCAGCCACGCAGTGGTCCTGCTGCTGCATCTGGGACCCAGGTGTGGGGGGGCTGGGGGGGTGAATGAAACTGGGAGTCTTCAGGGATTCGGGGTGTGGGTGACTTCTCTGTGTGGGACCCTCCTGTCATTTCACCAGGAACCTGACCCAAATGTGCCCGAACTATGAGAAAAAGTGAGGTGCTCTCTGCAGAGCCCCAGCAGGCACCCAGCCCCTTCAGAGGCAGCTCCTGAGCTGGTTGGGCAAGGAAATGAGTGCCCTGCACCCAGCCCGGACCTGGCTCCCTGCTTGTCCCCCAGCAGAGTGGGGACCTGCTGGGCAGTGCAGATCTATCACCGAATGCAGAGCATCTGCCGGGTGACAAGTGACAGCCCGGGGCTGACTTCTGCTACAGCCCCCCCAGCGCTCCAGCACAGCTTTTAGAGGCTGAGCTTCACCCTTGGCTTTCCAGGAGCTGAGCAGGCACCCCAAGAACTGTGCACCCACCCCTCAGCATGGACCCCCACCCCCCTACACATCCACATCCACCTGGGTGCGGGCACCGGCCCCGATCCCGCAGCCTCCCCGGAGCACACACAGCCCGAGGGAAGCACCCACCGGCACCCAGCCCTGCCCGGGTGCACCCAAGGAAAGACCAAAACGCTTCCAGCCATCCCTCCCCGCACTCTCACAGCCCTCGACACCCGCACTCAGCCGCAGTTTGTGTTTGCACCCAGAGGAACGCGGTGCCCGCGCCAACCTCCCTGCTTCCTATTCCCCTCCCACCCACGCTGCCCACCTTCTCGCTGCCCATCCCACCCCACGCACACGGGGGCTGCTGCCAAATCGGCTCTGTCTCGGCCCGGCAGCCCCTTTCCTTCCCTTTCCCCAGGGTAGTTCAACACCGATGCCAACAAACCAAAGGCATCTGCTCCTTTCTTTCTTTCTTTCTCTTCCCGGAGACTTTGGGGACTGTGTAACCGGCAGCAGCCTGAACCGAGGTGCTGAACAGGCAGAATTTTCCCCTTGCCTTGAAAAGAAGTTTTCCAGACTTCAGAGGGAAGTGAAAAGACGGAGCTGAGCCCTGCGGGAGCCGCTGCCGGCTCTGACCCTGGCAGATCTCCCCGAGGGCTCGGGCTGCCGAGGGGACACCCAGCACCGCTCTGCCGGGGCAGCCCCCACCCTTTGTGCCCGAGACCTCTGCCTTGTCCCCGCGGGGACAGGGTGCCGTGCTGGGCATCCCCGAAGAGCCCGGGAGGCTGCAGGGTGCCCTCCGTCCCCTTCTCTAACGGGGGGGAATCCTGAGAGTGCAGCTCAGCCCCCCACGACCCCATCCCATCCCACCCTCCCTGCCCGTAGCTTCCCGGGGGTTGGGGGTGAGGGGTGGCAGCGCTCACCCCGCGTCCCCTCCCCGTCCCCATCCGCGGGTTCGGACCCACCTGTGGTGCCCGGTGCCCGCTCTGCTCGGAGATTCGGGGCTCGGCGGGGCTCCCGGTGCCTGCCCGGCCGCAGCATCCCCGGCTCGGAGGCGGAGGAGGAGCCTGGAGCCCAGCGCATCGGCCCGCCCCGGCGCAGCCCCTTTGTGTCCCGGCCCCTTTTTTCCCCCCCTTTTCCCTCCCCCCGGCCCTGCTCGCAGGCGGTGGGTTGGGGAAGGAGGGGTAAGGGGGCTCGCAGATGCTCCCGGAGAGGTGAGAAGTGGTTTGGGTAGAAAAGCGGCCGGATTTGGAGCGTCGGTGTGGCTATTCCTGGCTTGGTGTTGGGATTCGGTCTGGCGCCTTGGGAAGCTCTTCGGGAAAAGAGCCGAGAGGCCGGGGAAGGCAGCCAGGAGGCAGGGAGCTCGCCCGGCCGGGAAAGGTTGGGGCTGAAGTTCCTGTTTTGCTTGATTCGGAGCAAGGATTTGGAGTTTCCAATATCCTCCGTCCAGGGTGAGCACCGGGCTGGGCCCGGGTGTGTCTGGCTCATGCCACGACTCGTCCTGACGGCAGAAAAATCAGGACACGCTCCCCAGGCCTCTGACCACAGGAAACCCGATCGGCGGGGCAGGTGGGGAAACTGAGGCACGGTACCCGCAGGCCCGCTCCAGTTGCAATGTCGGGTGTCAGCAGAGCTGTGCCTGGGTGCATTTGTTCCTCAGGCAGGAAGGCAAATAAATGCAGGAGATGGGCAGAGGAGCTGCAGCAGCTTCTGCACGGATGGCTGCTCCCCTCCTGACTCCAGTGCTCCAGTGCTCGCAGCCCTGGCAGGAGTTTGCTCTGTGCACAGCCCTATTTTCAGCTACCAAAACCCATCCCAAAAGCAGCAGGCTGAGGTCAGCACGGGTTAAGGACCTCCCGTTTGGCTGGGAATTGCTGCTCCAGGCTGCAGACGGGGGGGGGACCAACCTCCTGAACTCCTCCTGGCCTCACCTTAATGCTGAGCAGCAGAGAGGGCTGCTCAGAAAAAAAAAAAAACCCTGAGCATCTCTGCTGAATCACCTTCCCGAGTGCCAGGAGGAAGCCGAGCAGGTTCCCACATGCAGGTTCCCTGAATCCCTCTGCTCCCCGGCAGGCAGGAGCCGGGCTGGAGGTGCAGTTAATGTTCCCACATCCCTTCCTTCCCTCTCCGTCTGCCCCTGGGTGATCTGTTTGCTTCCTTCTTCCTCACCTCCTGGTTAATCTCTTCCTAGAGGGAGGCAGGTTTCCTGCCTGCTCCCTGCACTCCTCTTTGCCGTGCTCGGTGCCTGACACAGAGCTCAGGAATTTGTTGGGTGGCTGGCAGCACATCTGGACTTGCCCCGTGTGGCTGTCCCGGTCAGGTATGCAGCAAGGGAGGGTCCCCCCTGCTCCTCCACATACCTGAACCTCCTCTGAGCCCCTCCTTGGCTCCTGCCCCTCTCAGCACCCCAGGGTGTGGGGTCTGGGGGATTTGGGAGCCCCAGCAACAACTGGCACGGGGTGGTGGGTGCCTGGCTGGGTGGTGGGAGAGCTGTGGACCCAGAGATTAAACCAGTGTCAAACTGGGGCTGCGCACACCCTTTGACCAGTGGATGGGACTGGAATCCTGTCCCATAGAATCCTGTCCCCTCTGCAGCTCCTCCACATACCTGAGCCTCCTCTGAGCTCCTCCTTGGCTCCTGCCCCTCTCAGCACCCCAGGGTGTGGGGTTTGGGGGATTTGGGAGCCCCAGTGGGAGCTGGCACAAGGTGGTGAGTGCCTGGCTGGGTGGTGGGAGAGCTGAGGACCCAGAGACTAAACCAGTGTCAAACTGGGGCTGTACACACCCGTTAACCAGTGGAGGGGACTGGAATCCTGTCCCATGGATGGGCACACCACGTTTTCCAGCTTCTGGCAGGACTCGAGGCTGCTGGGGCAGGGTGCTGGGGCTGGGTTTGCTCTCCCTGTGGGAGCTGAGCCAGCACCCTGGGAATGGTGTGAACTGGAGTGGTGAGGTGGGTGCCCTGCCAGGGAGCACCCAAATCCCAGCCCTGGGCTCCCAGTGTCAGTGCATTTGACAAGGAGTGGAAATATTTACACCAAGGTGTCAAGGAAAGGGGAAGAGAGGTTTGAGCCTTGCACAAACCATGGGGCTTTGATTTATGGAGCTGGCACTCAGCAGATGAGATCCACCCCCCTGCTTTTTTTTTTTTTTTTTTTTTTAATTTGTTTCCTGGCAGCTTCGTTGGTTTCTCTGCTGATTTGAGCAACACTCCCACAATCCTGCAGTGCCTCGTTGCCTTGAAAGCAGTCAGCTGGAATTTGCTATTTTAGGACCAAAATTGAAGAGAGGAAGAAGAAGAAGGAAGAGAAGAAAGTGATGGGAGTGCAGATAAATAGTTTAGCGGGATTTTACTCCAGGGGAAAAGGCACCAAAAAAAAAAAAAAGAAAAAAAAAAGATTCCTTTTCAGTGGAGCAGAGCTTTGTGTTTCTATAGTAAGTCGTAACAAAACAAGGCAGCAAAGCCAAGAAGTTATTTGTACCAGATGGGCCAGGGGTTCTATCTGCAGCTTTTCAGGAATCATCTTGCCTTGGGCAGATTTTGCAGCCAGGAGCTCGGGAGTTTCCCTTTCCAAGGGGGGAAAAATGGGGTGGCAGGGGGGGGCCCAGCCCCGATGTGTCCCCGGATGGCTGCAGAGGGGACACAGCCCGAATTGTCACCCTGTCAGCCTCGTGCTGGAGCGGCTGCTTTGGGCTGAAACTCGTCCTTCTTGGCTCATCCCGGCCCTTCGTGTCTGTACTCGCCCCGGCTGCCGAGTCCTCGCCCCCGCGAACGGGTCCGGTGGGAGGCGGCTCCTCCCCCCCCGCCTCGTCTGGGAACTTCCCCGGAGCCCCGGGAGGAGCAGAAAAAGGTCCTGGTGGAGGTTTGGTGAGTGAGGAGAGCAGGGAGAGCAGCCAGGCCCTGGCTGTCTGTGAGGAAAGGGAAAAGGAATGGGGAAGGGGGAGGGGGAGGAGAAGGAGAAGGAAAGGGAAGGAAAAGGAAAAGGGAAAGGAAAGGAAAGGGAAAGGGAATGGGAAAGGGAAGGGAAAGGAAAGGAAAAGGGAAAGGGAATGGGAAAGGGAAAGGAGAAGGAAAAGGAAAGAAAAAGGAAAGGAAAAGGAAAAGGAAAGGAAAAGGAAAAGGAAAGGAGAAGGAAAAGAAAAGGAAAAGGAAAGGAGAAGGAAAGGGAAAGGAAAGGAATAAGAAAAGGAAAGGGAAAGGAGAAGGAAAAAGAAAGGAAAGGGAAAAAGGAAAGGAAGGAAAAAGGAAAAGGAAAGGGAAAGGAGAAGGAAAAAAAGGAAAAAGAAAGGAAAGGGAAAGGAAAAGAAAAAGAAAAGGAAAAGGAAAAGCAAAAAGAAAGGAAAAGGAAAAAGAAAGGGAAAGGAAAAAGGGAAGAAAGAAGAGAAGAGCAAACACAACTTACACCCTGGCTGCTCACAGGCAATGAAACACCAGGGAGCTGTTTCCTGGGGGCAAAGCTGGGCAGAGTGGGTGAAACGTTCCCCCTCCTGCTGGAGTCTGGCACCTGGGGCAGTGCCAGGGCTGGCACAGGGACCAGGGTGCTGAGTCAGGGGCTGATCCCTTCCTCTCGATACTTTTCTCTCTTAATCACTCCGTGTACTCATCCTGGAGAGAGCCCTGAGTGGATTTGCATGGCTAGGCTGAACAGGAGCCCCTTCTCCCTTATATTTTAGGATAAAGAATAAGTAGAAATGACAAAGGCAGGATTGTTTCCTCATTTTTTTCTCCCCCTAACAAATTATTTACAAATCCGTCGAAATTGGATCTAACTTGGTTCATACTAATTTACTGCTTTGTAAGGGAATCACAGGATAATAAGATCAGTGATAAAAGCAAGAAGTGGGTGTATTTAATGACTTTTTTTTTTTTTTTTTTTTTTTTTTTTCCCTACAGAGCTATGAAGCAAGACTGAAAGAGTGAGGCAAGCCTGGCAAAAGGAAATGGACCCACAAAATGCTCTAGGTGGTTGATGGCTCAGATGGGCCCCGGAGGAACAGGATGAGGGTGACAGTGTAATAAATAATACCTTTATTTTTGTGCATGAATTTTAAATAGTAATAGAGGCACTGGAGGGGAAGCCAAGGTGGGAAGAGCTGGCAGGAGGGGGGGAAGGGGCACCCAACATCTGGGCTGGGCTGTGGGCAGCACTGTCCTCATCCTGCCCGGGGGATGTGGGGATGAAACCCAGCAGGGTGGAGGGAGCTTTTGGTGTTTGAGCCGTTTGGCTGGGCTGGTGGATTATTGCAAATGGCAATTAAATGCCTGAGAATCTGCTGGGTGGAATGGGGGTGGAGCTGCAGGGTGTGGGTGTGCTCCCATGGCCTGTCCTTCTGCCCTCTCTCTCCATCACTGCAGGTGAAAGAAAGCCAGGCAAAGCTGGAATGCAAAGGAAACTCCACGTGGCTTTCCCAGCAGACTTTCTCTTGGGGAATTCAAGGCTACTTAGACAGGGCTTTGCTCTCAATTCCCTTTCCTGGAGCCCTGGGAAGCAGTCCTGCTTTCAATCCCAGCCAGTTTAGTGTCAAAAATCCCCCAAAAAGGTCATGAGAAAAACACATCTCATCTGAGCTGATAAAGGCAGGCTGAAATTTCCTCTTCCACTTCTGGGATTCCTCCAGTCCTTTCCCATTAAAATTGATGATAAGAGGATGTCTTAGCTCCTCTCCAAGCAAAGGAAGGGGCTGATGCTAAAATAGAGACAAGCCCAGGCTGCATCCCCAGAGCCTCCCAAGCAAACTTTGCTTTCCCAGTTTACACAGAGCAGCTTCCCCTGCCTGCCAGAGCTACAAAACTCTGATAAGTTCCTGCCTGGTTCAGGGAATTGATCTGTGATGCTAATCTAGGTATCTGTCAGCTGGACATCCCAGCCACCCCACAAACTCTTGCTTGGCCAGTCCAGACCTCGTGCAACCAGGAATTCTTCTGTTTCATTCCCCAGGCTCTGATGGGAAACACAGTTTCTAGTCCTCAGGGCCAGAAAGAGAAGCTGGAAAATTTGGCTCCTCGGGGCATTCAAGGCAAAAGGCAAACATACCCAGACCCTCAGCTATTTTATCTTTCAGAGCATCGTGAGCCCCAAACCCTGCAGAGGATGTGGCAGAGGGCAACCCCGAGCTGCAGGTGAGAGCTGGAGCTGAGCTGGGGCCAGGAACAGAAATCAGGCACCAAGCTGGGAGATTTCAAGCCCCCTGTGTCACCCCAACCCTGGACCTCAGGTGTGATGTCTGACCAGCTGGAGAGGAGCAGAGGTTTTCCCTCTAGCAGCTTTTTCCTCCTGCTCCTCCCCTCCATTACTCACCAGCTTATGCAATTCTTATCTCCCAGCCCTGCTCACACACCAGGAACCAGTTGGGCACCAGAAATATTCTGCTGGAAAAAGCAGTTTGGCTGACTCTGCCTGCCTCGCTCCCAGGACTCACCCCAAGTATTGTACAGGCTGCTTGCTGAGGTAAAAAAGGGGCCTGGATTTCTCTTGGGATTATTCAGTGTGCTGCTCAGCTCAGTTTGCTTCTGCTTCATTGGCCAACAAATCCAAATCCCCCTGAATAATTCAGCAGAGTTGCTGCACTGCAGGTCTAAATAATTAATCCTGGATCTTTGAGGAGGCAAATGTGGTGACATCACCCATCAGAGGGAAGCTTTTGGGGCTCTTCCACTCCCTTCTAGAGCAAAGTTTCCTTCTCATCAGGCCAGGAGCCTCCTGGCTGCCAGGACAAGCTGCTGGGCTGAGGGCTCTGAAGGGAGCTGGATCCAGGAATTTCTTCACATCTCTGCAGGTCCCTGGAGGTGTTCAGGGCAGATCCTGGGAGTGAGGAGCTGCTCCTGGGCTCACTGGAGCTGCTCCCATGATGGCATCACCTGGGGTGCACTCAGAGGCTCCTGCTTCTCCTCTTCTCCCTTTGGATCTTTGGGATCCTGCTGTGCAAGGAGGGAGGGGGCTGAGACAGCCTGGTCCCGGGGGAGACATCAGGATGGAGAAGGGATGGGATGGTCACGGAGAGCTGGGAGCTGCCTGGGAAAGCCCCAGGTTGTGTTTTCCCTCTGGATGGAGCTGAGTCCCCCACAGGGAGCAGCTCATGTCAGCAGGCAGCTTTGCACAGGGGCTGTTGAATTAAAAATTCCTGGTTGGTGGCTGGGGCAAAGGGACGGAGGGGCTGCAGGGGGCATCTCTGAGCCTGGTACCCACACCCAGTTATCCCAACCCGTTTCAGTTCCAGGGCTGGGTGTAAGTAGCACACACCATCCCTGGGTCATGTTGAAAGCATTTTCCTTAAATATTTATGAAATCCATCCAGGCTTGAAGTGCATCCAGTTCTGGAGGTGAAGGTGGGGGCTGGCAGGGCTGGCTCAGGGCGCTTTTTGGGGTGAGGCTGTGCTGTGCCAGGCAGTGGAGAGCTGGATGGTTTTGGGATTTAGAAAGAGCAGAAAGAAGCAGGATGCTAAGAGATGCTTTTCCTTACTCTGCCAACGCAGCCCCAGGCTGTGTCCTGGACCCCAAAACCATCCATGAACTCTGGATCCCAAATGTGCCCTGGATCAGGGAGGAAGACAATACAAGGATCAGAGCAGGTGAAGGAAATGGAGGAAATGAGGATGAAAGAGCTTAAGCAAAGGCAAGGGAAAAAAAAAAAAAGACTGATTAAGTCCTTCCACCGGGCAGGCTCTCTTTGTTTTCCTGACCAGCAATGCCCCACTCTGCAGGCTGCAAAAAATCCCTTAAATCCCTATCTGCTCTCCTTGTATTGCCCACCCCTTTCTCCTCTGCATCCCTGTGATAAAACCTGTCATCTGTCTCCTTTACCCATCCCCTTCCTCCCCTGGTGTGGGGCTGGGCCTGGGCTTTATCTCTGCAGAGAATAATTTGATTTTCAGGGCAGGGGAAGCTTTGACAACGAGCACAAGGAAAGAGTTGAGATGTGAGAGAGGAGGTTGGGCTGACACCTCCATCACCTCCTCTGCAGCTCTGGGCTTCCCCAGCCTCCTGGGCACACACTGGGGGGAATATTCCTCCCCAAAAAACAAGCAGGGAAGCAGCTTCCCTTTCTCTCCTCCCCAGGGAGGGGCTCGGGGCTGCTCTTTTCCCGGGCTGCTCTTTTTTACGGCGCCCGTAAAAACCCAAACGCTCTTCGCAGTTCAGCTTCGGCTGTTGGAAACCCTAACCCAAAGCCCATAAAGGAGCGAGTCCTTTGCATAATGAGCCCATCCGTCTCTTTAGGTGCTTTTATGGCGTGCCAGGGCTGTGGTTGCTGCAGCTTTTCCCTCGCAGATGTGCAATTAGAGCAGCAGGAGGAGGCTGGAGCGGGCGCCGAGGACCCGGTCCCCGCGGGGACATCGGGCCCTGGGTGGGGAGATGGGAAGAGCTGGGGGGTGCTGGAAGCTTTGGGGGGCCCGGTGCCAGATCCCCATGGGGGATCTGTAGTGCCAGAGAGAGAGAGGGGCACTGCTGCAAAATCCTTTTCATCCCCCCCCAAAAACGGTGCCCCCAACCCCGGGCTGAGTTGGGAGGATGTGGGGTTATTTTGTCGGGTGCTGGAGGGAACCCCACAGGGTGTTTGTGCAGGGCAGGAGGCCAGGAGGTATTTTTAGGGATTTTTTTTTCTTTTTTTAAACTTGTGACTCAACCTTTGTCTCTGCTCCAGTACAGGCAGTGCTCAGGAGTCCTCAGACCTGAACAGGGATGAGGCAACAGGAGTCATAATTCAAAGGGAACTGGTAATTCATGAATTTGCCACGTGCAAACCCCTCCTTGAATCTACCTTTGCCTTTCCCCATCGTTGGACCCCTTGTTCTGCCTTCACTGAGGCTCCTGGGGGCATCCTGGCACTTTTAGGGCCCCCATTAACCTGTGCAGGATGAAATATTTGGGGTGTTTCCACTACAGCTGGGTAGAAAACAGCCCCATGGACCAAGCAGCACCCAGGGTGGAGCTGGAAGGAGACCTTTCCTAATGAGGCTTTACCCCAGCTCAAACTCAGGATGTTTAAATTGGGTTAAAAGGCCCCAGGGGGGCACTTTGGGGGCTGCAGCTCAGCGTGAGAGCCCCCAGTGCTGCAATTTTTATTTTATTTTATTTTATTTTTTTTAGGGTGGGGGGAGCCAGTGCATGGGAAAGTGGTTTGAGTGGGGTTTGAGAGCTCCTCTCCACCATTTGTTTGTTTATTTTTGCCCTGGTGTGAAATGCTGATTTTGGCTGCACTCTTGTTAAACCCAAATCCCTTCGAGCCACTTAAATCACTTCCTAAACTCCAGCAGTAATCCAGGGATTTATTGGAGCATAAACACAGAAATAAACTGGTTTCACTAAATCAGGGACGAAACCTGGAGCAGCTCTTTCTCTGCTCTCTCTCTCCAGGGGAGTTTAAACCAGTTTGAAGTTGATTTAAACCAAAGCTGCTTAGGGGGAGGCAGGAGCCAGAGATGGCAGGAGCAGCAATGGACCCCTGGATCCAGGGCAGGAAGCTCAGGTGTGGAAAATGATGGTTTTTAGGAGGTGAGGGATGCCCCCAACAGCAGAACCACGGCTGCAGGTGTCAGGAGCACTGAATTGGGCTCATTTGGAGAATTCCCAACACTTGAGGGGCAGTCTGGGAGGTGGAGGCACTGGGGGTGAAGCCCATAAAAAGGCAGGAGAGGGAGGGAGGGAGTGGGGGTGTTGTTTTTTGGTTAGCAAAGAACCAGAAAAAGCAGGAAAACCACAACAGAAGCAGAAATCCAAACTTTTTTTCCTGGCTTCTCTCTAGAGGGGGCCTGATCCTTGGTGTCCTCCATCTCTGGGAGGTGTGTGAGAATCTGCAGGAGGAAATGCTCCTGGAAAAGGTGTTTGCTGTTTTCCCTGCTGGGGAGGGTGTTTGTTTGAGGGGCTGGGATGTTTCTGGGGGGGTTGCTTTGCACTCTTTGCTTCCATTTGCCAGCTCTGTGCAGCCATCTGCTGAATGGAGAGAAAATCCCTGGGGGGGGGAGGGAGAGTTTTGCCAGAAACCCAGCAAAAAGCTTTCTTTGGGGAGGGATTGATGGGGGGCACTGGTGTGGAGGAGCTGGCAGGGTTCTGGGGTGGCCCTGGGAGGTTGGATGTTCCCCCAGCTTGTGACATTTTGGGTCTTTCCACAATAACTTCAATTGTTGCTCCCCCTGGGGTAAAGATTTGGGTGCTCTCTGGGGGGTCTGACTTAAAAAGCTGTGTTAGGAAGGTGAAAAGATGATTTTGTGGGGTTGCAGAGGTGGGAACAGACAGGGTTTTGCTGGGGTAGGAATAGGATTTAGCAACTTGATGCTCCCTGGGAGATGAAGGGATTTTGCTGCTGGTTTTGCCGTGGCTCTGGGGCTTTGGGCAAAATGTTTTCCCTCTTCTTGTCTGCTTTTCTTCTTCGTGTATTGATGGGCTACAGGATGCCTCCTGTTTCTGGCCTGGGTTTGCCCAGGGGAGGCAGGTCCAAGGCAAGATCTAAATAAATCCCAGGTCAGCCTGGAGCAAAGTGAGTGGCACCGGTTTGAGTGACCCTGGTTGGGACTGGGGGATAAAATGGGGGCTGGGGGGGGAGACCCTGGAGGAGCCAAGAGGATTGCTGGGGAGATAAGGTCTGGTTTCTGGTTTCTCTGTGTCCCCGAGCCAGGGGAGAGAAAACTGATTTAATCTCTGGGTCACACAGGAACTTTCTCAGGTGAAGCCCTTGTGATGGGATGGATTTTACACTGGTTCATTCTGGCAGAGCTGGAATGCGATCAGGAGGGGGGGGTTTAGTGATGCCCGATTCCCTGCTTGCATCCCGTGGGGAAATGTTTGGGTTTATTTGGCTGGCAGGAGGGAGAGCTGAGGGGGCTGCATCCCTTTAGCCCGGGGGTTTCTCTGGAGGAGCAATGAGAGCCCAAAATTTGGATGCTCGGGGCTGCAGCTCCCTCCTTCCCCACCAGAGGCTGCTGGTGCTGTGTGGAACCGGCCAGACCGCGGCTTTTCCTTCTTTTAGTTGGGAATTCCCATCCTGGAAGCACAGGAGAGCGGAACAGCAAAGGGGAAAACCAAACAAATCAAAACAAATAAACAAAAAAAAAAAAAGTTGTTTCCCATCCAAAGCAACGAGACACTGTAAATGCGGGTGGGGGAGGATGCTGGGGACAGGAGTATCCCTGGGAAAATGCTTCCAGGCCTGGAAAAAAAGCTCCTGAGTTGTCTGTGCAGGGAAGGGAGGTGTGGGCTGTGTGGTGTGACCAGGAATGGGGCTGAGATCCTGGCTGTGCCCTTGCCACTTCGCTGGGTGGTTTGGTTTGTGTGTGTGGTTTAAGGATCTGGGAGCTGTGTTCCCATGGGAATCTCCCACTGCAGGGAAGGGAAGAAAAGCCCCGTCTGGAAGCACTCAGCAGCTGAGTGGTTCTTGCTAAGCTGGGGGAAAGGATGGGCCTTGGTGCCAGAGAAATACCTGGAAAGGGATGAGTGGTTGAGGACAAGAAGCTGAAGAGGAGGCAGCAGTGTGCCCAGGTGGCCAAGAAGGCCAATGGCATCCTGGGCTGGCTCAGGAACAGCGTGGCCAGCAGGTCCAGGGAAGGGATTCTGCCCCTGTGCTCAGCCCTGGGGAGGCCACAGCTTGAGTCCTGTGTCCAGTTCTGGGCCCCTCAGCTCAGGAAGGAGATTGAGGTGCTGGAGCAGGTCCAGAGAAGAGCAAGGAGGATCCCTGGGAAGGGATCCAGCAGAATTCCTGGGAGGAAGGGCTGAGGGAGCTGGGGGTGTTGAGGCTGGAGAAGAGGAGGCTCAGGGGAGACCTCATCACTCTCTCCAACTCCCTGAAAGGAGGTTGGGGCCAGGGGGGGATTGGGCTCTTTTCCCAGGCAACTCTCAGCAAGACAAGAGGGCACAAGAGGTCTCAAGTTGTGCCAGGGGAGGTTTAGGTTGGACATGAGAAAGAATTTCTTTCTGGAGAGGGTGCTCAGCCATTGGAATGGGCTGCCCAGGGAAGGGGTGGATTCTCCATCCCTGGAGATATTTCAAAAGAGCCTGGATGTGGCACTCAGTGCCATGGGCTGGGAACCACGGGGGGAGTGGAGCAAGGGTTGGACTTGATGAGCTCTGAGGTCCCTTCCAACCCAGCCCATTCTAGGATTCTCAGGACCTGCTGGCTGGGGGGGACCTGGGCAACCTCCCCCTTCCAGCCTGGCCTCCTCCTTGGGTGGTTTTGGTCCTGTTCCTCATGCATACTAAAAGGTGTTTACAGTGTGTGTGTTATTTCACATCAGCAAAGCCCTTTCCATGCCAAGGGCCCTGCTGAGAGCCACCTGAGGACTTCCCTGCTAAGAGCTGGAGCCTCATGCATTTTGCATGGCAGTGCTTTGGCTGATCAGAAAGCAGCAACACCCTGTGCTGGGCTTTGCTGGCTGGTGTTCTCCTGCTTGGTGGTGGTGAGCAGCTCCTTGGATCTCAGCCTCCAAATTAGCTGGGAGTTGATGGCACAGAAAGAGGGAGCATCAATCCGAAAACCAAGGTGTAATTAAAAACGCTTCAGCTCCTTTGCTCCTGCAATCTGCTCTTTGGGCTGGGCCAGGAGCTGCTGGTCCTAAACCTTATGTCCTCCTGTAACCAGGCCTCTTGGTGCTTTTGCTGTCCTGCTCTGCTTCGTTTCATTCCTGAAACTTGGCACGCTTGGGCTGCAGATCCCTCTGGGTGTTTATTTTCTCCCTGGCTGGGGATGTTCCTGTGCAGCCAAGCAAAGGGGGGAATGGAGACAAGCAGGACGTGCACTCAGGGCTCAGCCTCCTTTTTATGTGATTATAAAAGGCACACAAAGGCAGAGGATAATTCTGGGAGGGTTCAGAAAGGATGAGCTGCTCTCCAGAGGATTTCTTGCCCTGTGCTGTTGGGGCTGTCCCAGAGCAGGTCCCTCCCTGCAGCTTCTTCTGAGACCCAGGACCCCTGGTCCCCTCCTCCTGCAAACCCCTGCCCAGCAGTCCTCTTGGCAGCTCCCAAATGTTGGGTTCCCAGAGCTGTGACTCCCTGGAAAAGAGGGAAAATGCTCAGGTTGCCTGGGAGATTCCAGCAGGCAACAGGTGATTTAATTCCTTCCCTAAGAATAACCCCGGAAAATTGATTCATAACTGGACTTAAATTTTGCAAACATCAAATGCTATTTTCTTTTTTTTTTTTTTTTTAACACTGATGCATCTTCAAATAATCCTGTCATTAGCAAAAAGCCCTTGCTAATCCTTAGGAAGACCAGGTTGCCTGGGAGGAAACTTCTCTGGCTTTGGGGCAGGTTTTGCTTTTGGACCTTGGCTGAGCCCGGGGGCTGGTGGTGACCCTGGGCAGCCCCTCTGTGACCTTGGCAATGTCACTGCCCCTCTTTTCCATCCCCAGGCTTTGCCACCTCTGCTCTGCTGGCTCCTGGGTGAGGCTGTGCCTCGCTCCCTCTTAGGGGATGTCCCTCACCTTCCCCTGGGGATGTGCTGCCAGCTCTTGGCCTCTTCTAGGCCAAACTTTTCAGTGCAGAGGGCTGGGAGGTGGCTGTGGGGTCAGAGCAGAAATTCGGGGTCTTCTGCCTGCATCCCTTTGGCCCTGGAGGAGGAGCCAGGAGCAGAGTTCCAAGCTCAGAGCTTCCAACCTGGGAGAGGACGGGATGGAGGGGAGGGTAAAAGCCAGGCAGGTCCCCAGACTCCTCCCCAGCAGCACCGACTAAAAACCCCTCTAATTTCCTTGCATCTCATTGTGTGCTGGTGGCCAGGGGATGGCGGGTAACCATGGCAACTCATTGATTAGCATCCAAGCCCCTGTGAAACGAAGAACCCCGAGCCATAAGAATTACAAATGATGCTGTATTGTCTGCTGCCAATAGGCTGATTACTGCCATTTTCTGCCAGGTAGAGCAGCTTTTTCCAGGCAGGCTGGTGGGGTGTAATTACCATGCTGTGATTGATGCATTGCTATAGTTACTATCTGCTGTGTTCCCTGACTAATAGTTTTTAAATTCCTCTTCAGATGGAAATGCAGTGCCTGTAAATGTGAGAGGCAGAGGCCTGGAGAGCCAGGGGATTCATCCCGAGAGCAGCCAGGTTGGGGTGGGGAAAAGTGGCCTGGAAAAGGTGGTGGTCAAGATGCTTGGATCAAAGGATTTGGGGGGGAAGCTGTGGTGGCACAGCTGAGGTGTTTCTCCAGGCCTGGAACGTTTGTCACCTGGTGTCACCGCATGGTTGTCTTAAAAAGGGAAAAAAAAAAAACCCAAAACCCTGGAGCTGGGTAGGTTCTGGCATCCTGCACCACAAAAACCTCCCCGAGAGGGGAGCAGGGATGATTTTCACCCCTAAAGAGATGCAGCCCATGGGGTGGGCGTTGCAACCAGAGTCTGAAAACATTGGGTGTGCTCCCATCCAGCTTGGGGCTGGGGCCATGGGCTGGGAGAGGGCAGGAGGGGTGGCTGGGCTGGGCTGATGTCCTTGGGATGGGGCTGTGAAGCTGTCCCAGCTCCTGGCAGTCCCAGGGATTGATGTCCAGGTGTCCAGACCTGGGTGCCCCAAATCTGGCCTGGAAAGGGATTTTGGCTCAGCTCTGGGGGGGCTCACAGGTGGATTTTGCCTTTCCTGGGCTGAAGATGCAGTCCCAGGGATTGATGTCCAGATGTCCAGACCTGGGTGCTCTAAATTTGTCCTGGAAAGGGATCCTGGCTCAGGGATGGATTTTGCCTTTCCTGAGGATGCAGTCCCAGGGATTGATGTCCAAGTGTCCAGACCTGGATGCTCCAAATTTGTCCTGGAAAGGGAACCTGGCTCAGCTCTGGGGGGCTCACAGATGGATTTTGCCTTTCCTGGTCTGAGAATGCAGTCCCAGGGATTGATGTCCAGGTGTCCAGACTTGGGTGCTCCAAATCCATCCTGGAAAGGGATCCTGGCTCAGCTCTGGGGGGCTCAGGGATGGACTTGGCCTTTCTTAGGATGAGGATGCAGTCCCAGGGATTGATGTCCAGACCTGGATGCTCCAAATCTGTCCTGGAAAGGGATCCTGGCTCAGGGATGGACTTGGCCTTTCCTGGGCTGAGGATGCAATCCCAGGGATTGATGTCCAGATGTCCAGACTTGGGTGCTCCAAATCCATCCTGGAAAGGGATCCTGGCTCAGCTCTGGGGGGGCTCACAGGTGGATTTTGCCTTTCCTGGGCTGAAGATGCAGTCCCAGGTTTTGATGTCCAGGTGTCCAGACCTGGATGCTCCAAATCTGTCCTGGAAAGGGATCCTGGCTCAGCTCTGGGGGGCTCAGGGATGGACTTGGCCTTTCTTAGGATGAAGATGCAATCCCAGGGATTGATGTCCAGATGTCCAGACTTGGGTGCTCCAAATCCATCCTGGAAAGGGATCCTGGCTCAGCTCTGGGGGTCTCAGGGATGGACTTTGCCTTTCCTGGGATTAGGATGCAGTCCCAGGGATTGATGTCCAGGTGTCCAGACTTGGGTGCTCCAAATCCATCCTGGAAAGGGATCCTGGCTCAGCTCTGGGGGTCTCAGGGATGGGTTTTTCCCTTTCCTGAGGATGCCAAGTGGTGCTGCAGGGCTCTGCCCTCCCCTCTGTGTCACTCGTGGTGTTTGGACATGTGCATCACCTCCCCAGAGCTGAAAGGGGTTTGTTTCTTTTCAGACTGAGTGCAGGCAGGGTAATTTAGTAGAAAAAATGTCATGCTAATGCAATTCAAAGTTCAAATGATCTTTCATTTTGAGGGAAAGGAGAATGAGTGTGCAGTCAGAATGTTAAAACTCACTACTTGCCCTGCAATTCAAAGAGAAATATGAGCTTCGGGGGATACATAAGTCACATGAAGTACTGGGAGTGGAACACAAAATGAATAAAAATGATCCGGAAGCCATTATTAGCATTGCTGGGGGGCAGATCCAGCTCAGAACAAGTGTAGCAGCAGTCGGGAGCAGTGTTGGGAAGGAGAAGTTTGCATGAAATTACAATAACGTGGAAATAAGGAGGAAAAAAAAAGGGATCAGGGAGACGTTTTCACGTTCACATCCAAACCTTGCAGCCCAGGTCCTCCTCTCTCCCTCCAATCCCCACCAAGGTTGGGGGATTTGCAAACATCAAATGCCATTTTTTTTTTTTTTTTAAATTTTTTTTTTTTTTTAAATTACTATTATTTTTTTTAACACTGAGGTTTGGGGGAGTGCTGAGCTGGAGGGTGGCACCTGAAGCTCTGGGTGCTCATCTCCTGGCACAGATGGAAGTTGTCTCTGGGCTTGTAGGGGCCACCCCCTGGGATGGGAGAGGATGCTGCAGCTCTCTGGGGATTGGGAAATCCATTGGGCTTTTCTTCTTGGATCTTGGTGGACCAGGGAGAGGTGGGATCCAGGTGGGAGCTCAGCCATCCTCACCCCCTGGAGCTTCCTGCTGCTTTGGATTGTTTTTTTCAATAATCCCTGGGGAGGGTAAGACTCAGAGAGCTGCAGCTCCTGGCCCAGAGAGCTTTGGTTGAGCTTTAATAAAGGTATTTAAGGACCCAGCAATCCCTGGATAGAGTGGGAAAAGTCTCCTGGCTTTGCAAGGTCCCATTCTTCAGGTGGGACAGACAAGGACTTTGTAGTTAGGGGACAGATTAATGAAAGCAGCACAAAAATAATCCTAAAACTTGACAGGAGCTGTGAGATGGCTGCTGCAGCCCCACTGCCTGAGCCCATATTTCTTCTGCTCCAAGCAGCAGAGCTGGAACCACGTGTGTGTGTGAGGGGGGGAAACCTCTGCTCACAAAGCCTGAAGTCGATTTTTTTTGTCACCTTTTTGGGCTTGGCAAACTGCTTAACCACCTCTGGGGCTCCAACACTCCCTTTCTGCAGGAGGAAGATAATATTTAGTGATCTGTCCTATCGTTCATCTCCTTGTGGCTGGGCTGATGGTGCTGTCAGAGACAGAAGTAATCCAAACCCAGCCACGCCAGGATGTTTTTCACCTGGTATTCCACATTACTGCTTCTCTTTTCATCATTGCACAGCTTGTTGTTGTTGTATCGGGGGGGGTTAAGTATAATATGGGCTTTTGGTTTTGATCTGTCTCAAAGGGAGGGAGGGAGGGAGTTTTTCTGCAGCCTGGGGATCCCACAGCAGGACAGAGCTTGGGGTGCAGGGATGCTGCTTCTCAAGGTGAAGCTGAAGGGAAGCACCCAGCTGAGCTTTGCAAAGGGCCTGCTGAGCCTCAGCTTGGCAGGAAAGTTCTGCCAGCTCCCAGCTGAGCCTGCAGAGCTTTAAAGGAGAAATCCAGGCTGGAGCTGAGCTCAGCTGGGGTGGGGGAAAGCATCCTGGCATCTGCAGCCTCAGGGAGGGTGGATCCAGGGATGCTTAAATCCAACAGGACTCTGTGTCTGGTTAGGTCTGGATCTGAGGGTAAAATATGCTGGAAACTGCTCAGTGTGGGTGTGTGAGGAGTAACAACCTGGCTGGGAGTTACGGTCCGAGGTAACATTAAAATTTATTTTTGTTTTGGATCCACGAGACAAAGTCCAACCCTAGAAAATGGCTGAGTGCAAGCAGGTTTTATTTGACATTGACACAGGCAAAAATGTAGAGCCAGGCAAAAGAGGGAGAGAGGGAAATAAGATGTAAGAGAGAGAAAAAGTGGTAAGAAATTGTTAAGACAGCATAAGAGAGAAGAGAGGAGAAATAAGGGTAAGAAAGTGGGAAGAATGAGAGTCAGAACCAGGGGTCCAGCTGTCCAGCAAGGTTCTTCAGGATGGGGCTGATCCTGGACAGGGTCTGGTGCAGAGGTGGGGGTGGGTCAAGAGCTGACAAAACAGTCAGAGCATGGACAGCAATATATATATAAATATATATTTATATATTTACACACTCCTGAGTCCTTTTGTTCCCAAGGGGCAGCTGCCAGGCAGGCAGGGCTGTTAGCAGACAGGCTGCCTGGAGGAGAGCAGAAGGTGTAATCCCCCCCCCACTCATCAGCTCCTATCTCCTTCCAGGTGCCGTTCCTCCTCTCTTCCAGCCACTTTACCCAGGTCCATCCTGCCTCCAGGGGTGTCCCAGCATTGGAGGTTGGCCCTCAGGAAAGAGGAGCAGTCTCCACCCTTTATCTTCTTCCTGATGCCATCCTTGCTCTGCTCCAGCCCCCCCTTAGAATCCTAGAATGGGCTGGGCTGGAAGGGACCTCAGAGCTCATCAAGTCCAACCCTTGCTCCACTCCCCCCGTGGTTCCCAGCCCATGGCACTGAGTGCCACATCCAGGCTCTTTTGAAATATCTCCAGGGATGGAGAATCCACCCCTTCCCTGGGCAGCCCATTCCAAGGTCTGATCACCCTCTCCACAAAGAAATTCTTTCCTAATATCCAACCTAAACCTCCCCTGGCAGAGCTGAAGCTCTGCCAGGGGAGGTTTAGGTTGGATATTAGGAAAAAATTCTTTACTCCGTGCCCTCTTGTCCCACTGATATCAGCCCAAACCCCCTGGCTCCAACCTCCTTTCAGGGAGTTGGAGAGAGTGATGAGGTCTCCCCTGAGCCTCCTCTTCTCCAGCCTCAACACCCCCAGCTCCCTCAGCCCTTCCTCACAGGAATTCTGCTGGATCCCTTCCCAGCCTCCTTGCTCTTCTCTGGACCTGCTCCAGCACCTCAATCTCCTTCCTGAGCTGAGGGGCCCAGAACTGGACACAGGACTCAAGCTGTGGCCTCCCCAGGGCTGAGCACAGGGGCAGAATCCCTTCCCTGGACCTGCTGGCCACGCTGTTCCTGAGCCAGCCCAGGATGCCATTGGCCTTCTTGGCCACCTGGGCACACTGCTGCCTCCTCTTCAGCTTCCTGGCAAATCCCTTAGCCAAGGTGGCTCAGTGGTGCCTGGAGGGATGTCCCAGCACTGCAGTCTGGTGCTCAGAGAAGAGGAATAACCAACACCCAATAGCTCTTATGACATCCTGAGGTGTCACCCCCTGCTCAGCTCTGGCCAGCCAGCTCCTCCACCCTAAAATTAATAAAAATTTATAAAATTTTTATATATTATATATAAATATATATTATATATATGATTTTTACATAAAATTAATAGCCAGGGCTATTAATTTTAAAATTGCTCCTTTGAGACAGCTGCAAATCAGTGAGCTCAGACTGAGGTCTGAGCCTAAGGAGTTGGCAGCCAAAGTTTCCCCTCCCTGAGGGGTAAAAATGCCAAGTTTGGCTCAGGAGAAGGAGGGAGGAGGGAGCCTCTCCACCTGTGTGTAGATTTACACCCTGTTTAGCAACACATCACCAGGGGGTTTGTGGGGGTGAGGTCCCTCAGATAACACCAGCTGCTCAGTAGCTTGCAGCAGGAGTGCTGGCTGGGCTCTTAGTGCCCCCAGAGGATGCATTCCAGGGATGGATGCCCTGCTCCTCAGATGTCCCCAGAGCAGGGTGGCTGTAAATCAGCTCTGTGTTTATCCCAGGCAACTTCTCCAAAGGTTTTTTGCCAAGGGAAAGGGAGGAGGAAGCGCAGAGTCGATCCCTGCTCTGCAGGGGACAAGTGGCAGGGTCTGGGTCACCTGAGAGATTCTGGCTGGAAGGAAAAAGGGCTGATTTTTAATTTATTCCTTTTGCTAAAGCTCATTGCAAAGCAGAACTTAAGAGCTTCACTCTGGGGGCAGCAGATCCTAAGGGATTCTGCTCCTCAGAGGGGGTGAGGAGCTCACGGGCTGCAGTGCCAAGGCTTGAAATGGTTTCCCCAGAGTGGGAAAGGAGTTTGGCTGAAATCAAGGGCTTTGTGCAGAGAACTTGAGTCCTGAGGACTTCCCAGTTACAGTGACTGCTTATTGAAAAAGTGGCATTGTAACTAAATTCACTTCCCCAAATGTTTCGTGTCGTTTTGGCTGGGTCAAAAGCTTTAAATTCTTGGCATGAGGTGATGCTTTCCAGCAGTGAAATGATCTTGGGGACAAGATGAAGGTTTTTAGGGACAACACTGCAGGCTTCACCCAGCCTGTAGCTCTGGGTGATACCTGGTGACACCTGAGGCCATTTGTCACCCTTGTGCAGGGCCATCCCTGCTCCCTGCTCCTGGCATCCTTCTTCCAGCCCCCTGGGAGCAGCACAAACCTTCAGCATGGCAAATATTTCCTGCTAGAAAACTCCTCTGCTTCTGGTAGCCATTAATTGCTTGGAGGAGGGAGGTTTGGGTTAGTGAGAGTTTTCCTCCTTCCCTGCCCATCCAGGTGGGCTCCGAGGGGGAATCTTGTTTTTCCTGAGTGATTCCCATTTATAGAGGCAGAATTCACAGGCGGTGGTATTATAAATTCCTCCTGCCTGCAATAACTTTTTTTACGAGCTTTTTATTCTTTAGATAATATATTAAAACCATTTTTTTTTTTTTTTGCCAAGTTGGCTGCTGCTCATTCCTTGCCCTTGAATCCCCCCCCCCTTTCCTTCCTCCTTTTCACCTGAGTGGCATTTTCACTGGAGATGTTTAATACTGCTCTAATCCCCTGATTCCCTGAGGTACAGGAATGCAGCTTTATGAGCCCGTAAATCCAGAAAGATAAAGTGCATTTTTATTTTGTGTTGCCATGAAAGTACAAAAAAAAAAAAAAAAAAAAAAAAAAAAATGGGTCTAATACAAACCAGTCAATGAGAAATTTGCCTGATAGTCCCATTTATTATAGAAAAAGCATTTTGCAGAGTAGGCTCTGCCAGGGGGTTGTGATGGGGGGGGGTGCTGGGATGGGGATGAGCAGTCCCCAGGACTGGGGAGGGAGTGGGGTGCTGGGGCTGAGACCCCCAAATCCACACAGGGCTTTATTTAGGGGGTGTCAGCCCCCCAGCCCTGCACTCCTGGCTCTCTGGGGGGGTATGAGACCCCCCAGCCCTGCACTCCTGGCTCTCTGGGGGGGTATAAGACCCCCCAGCCCTGCACTCCTGGCTCTCTGGGGGGGTATGAGACCCCCAGCCCTGCACTCCTGGCTCTCTGGGGGGGTATAAGACCCCCCAGCCCTGCACTCCTGGCTCTCTGGGGGGGTATAAGACCCCCCAGCCCTACATTCGTGGCTCTCTGGGGGGGTATAAGACCCCCCAGCCCTGCACTCCTGACTCTCTGGGGGGGTATGAGACCCCCCAGCCCTACATTCGTGGCTCTCTGGGGGGCTATAAGACCCCCCAGCCCTGCATTTGTGGCTTTCCAACCTCTTGCTCCAGAGCCTGCAGCTGAGGGATGGATTCTGATGCTGGGAGTGGGTCTGGGGCTTTTCCCACCCTGGGTTTGTATCCCCCTTTTAGCCCCAGCCCCACATCAGGGCTCCTGATCCCCTGGGCAGCATTCCGGGGCTTTTCCTGGGCTCATGTGGATCAAACAGGAGCCCCCCAGGGCTGGTTTGGGGGTCCTGTGCCTTCCAGCTGAGCTGGAGCCAGGGATGCAGTCACTCTGCTCCAGCAGCATCACGGAGCCCCTGACCTCCTCAGGCTCTTCTTAGTTTTTAATTCTGTTTGCCCGTTGTAAAGAACCATTTCCCTGGATGCCTGGTGAGGTTTTTTTACACTTGACCTTCTGTCTCCGTGGGGTTTATTTCTGGGGGGAGCCAGGGCTGGGGAGCAGCACTAGATGGCACAAGTCAGTCGTGCAGGAGGAGGCTGAGGGCTGGAAACTCACTGGAAGCTGCTGAGGTGGAAATCTGCCAACTCACTCCCTGGACCAGGGTGGGTTTAAGCAGGGAAAATCCTTTCTCCAGCCAGACTTCAGGACTCTGCCCCCCTCCTTTCCCCCCTTCCCATCCTGGAGGATGGGGGGGATTTGGCAGAGCTTTACAGACATGAGGGTTGGGTTTGCTTGAGGGTTTGGGATGTGCTCAGAATGCTGCCTGGGCTGGGGGGGTTGTTGTGTGGTTTGTGTCTCAGTGTGGAGAATGGAGAATGGGATGGAGAATCCACCCCTTCCCTGGGCAGCCCATTCCAATGGCTGAGCACCCCCTCCAGAAAGAAATTCTTTCTAATGTCCAACCTAAACCTCCCCTGGCACAACTTGAGACCTCTTGTGCCCTCTTGTCTTGCTGAGAGTTGCCTGGGAAAAGAGCCCAACCCCCCCCTGGCTCCAACCTCCTTTCAGGGAGTTGGAGAGAGTGATGAGGTCTCCCCTGAGCCTCCTCTTCTCCAGCCTCAACACCCCCAGCTCCCTCAGCCCTTCCTCACAGGAATTCTGCTGGATCCCTTCCCAGCCTCCTTGCTCTTCTCTGGACCTGCTCCAGCACCTCAATCTCCTTCCTGAGCTGAGGGGCCCAGAACTGGACCCAGGACTCAAGCTGTGGCCTCCCCAGGGCTGAGCACAGGGGCAGAATCCCTTCCCTGGACCTGCTGGCCACGCTGTTCCTGAGCCAGCCCAGGATGCCATTGGCCTTCTTGGCCACCTGGGCACACTGCTGCCTCCTCTTCAGCTTCCTGGCAATCCCAGCTCCCTTTCTGCCCCTCTGTGCCCAGCCTGGAGCTCCCCATGGGGTTCTTGTGTTGAACCTCATCCCCTTGGGATCAGCCCAACTCTCCAGTCTGTCCAGGTCCCTCTGCAGAGCCCTCCTGCCTTCCAGCTGATCCACACTCCCCCCAGCTCGGTGTCCTCTGCAAATTTGCTGCTGATGGACTCAATCCCCTCACCTAAATCCTCACTAAAGATATTAAACAGCACTGGGCCCAACGCTGATCCCTGGGGGACACCACGGCCGCCATTTTGAGGCAGCCCCGTTCAGCTCCACTCTCTGGGCCCGTTCCAGCCAGTTCCTAACCCAGCCTAACCCAGCCTCTCCTTATAGGATCTGTGCTGGATCCCTTCACCAGCCCAGTTGCCCTAGAAGCACTGAAGCACTTTTGCTGCATTTCCAGTCTGTGCCCAGCCCTCCCAGTTCAGCCCAGACAGCACCAGCTCTGCTGCTCAGGCAGGCAGTGGGAGGCACGTGGCAAACCTCTATTGCTCTGAGCTTTATTGGGACTTTTATCTTGCTGTGCTTTTTGCTGCTGGAGATGCTCAGGGCTGGCAGCAGCTGTCACACATCCCACTCCCTGATGGTGTTTCCCATCGGTGCTGCTGTAACCTTGCTGTTGTCTGTGCTGTGATCTGATCAGGCCAGAAAGAGCTGAGTGAGAGACACGATGCAAAAATCAATCTCTGGAGCAGCTGCGAGAAGCCTCTGGTACCAAAACCTTGTAGCGACAACAAAAGCAACAGTTTCTGCCTCCCGTTCTTCGCCTTGAAAATTCCTCCTGGGGTGCAGATGAAGGGTTTGCTTTGCCTCTTCTGAGCTGAGAGAGGGAGAGCAGCAGCCTGTGGCTCTGCATGCCAAAATCTGGGAGCAGAGTAAACACCAGGAAGCTGCTCTGGGCTCCAGGGAGGAGAAGATGTGAGCAGAGAGGTGGCTGTCCCTGGGCTGGTACCCAGGAGGAGGCAGCAGGCACTGACTGCTCCTTTCATCAGTGCACAATTAGAGAGGATGGTTAATGAGCTGGCTGCTCCTCTCCTCCCAGCCCTGAGAAGGGAGAGGAGATAACCCATTGGAATGAATCCTGACTTGCTCTGCCAAGTTATCCCCTCCAACACTGCCTGATTTTGGTCACCTGGTGATGGTAAAACCAGTTGTTCCCAGTGCCTGTGTTGGGAGCAGAACCCCAGAGCATGAACCCCCCCCCCCAAAGGAGGTGGGGGGGAACCTCATGTGGCTCCAAACCCTCCCAAACAGCTCCCAGGGGCTAAAAGCCACCACCTGGTACCTGCTCCAAGCCATTATGTGGAGCTCCCCAAAAACCTCCCTAGTGCTGATGTGCAAAGCCAGGGGTGGCTTTGGGGAGGAGGAGGAGGAGGGACACGGGGAGGATGCAGGGTGAGCCTGGGGGATAGGAGTGAAGCTGATGGGAATCAGAATTCAGGCTTAGAGATGCCCTTGCTGTTTATTTTCAACATGTTTCCTCCAGGAAGGAATTAGCTCTAAACCCGTGTCCCCATGAGGTGGGAGCTCTGGGTATGGCTGTGGTTATGGCACAGGGGAACAGCTCTGGGCAGTGGTTTTTACAAAACTTTTCCCCTTGGAATAACTCAGAGTGGTGCTAAAGATCCTCCCTGGTTGGAGGTTCCCAGGCAGGGTGAATTTGGGGATGTTCAGCTGCTGAGGAGGGGGGCAGCAGGGCATGGGGGGGTCCTGGATTTTGGGCTGGCCCCTTCCCAGGGGGCACTGGCAAACATCTGGGCAGTGGTGGCAGATGCAGGTGGCTGCTGTCCCCCTGCACATCTGTCCCTAGGAAGCCCCAGAGGCCTGGAGGCACAAGTGCTCCTTGCTGGCAAGGATCTTCTGAAGCTTTTGCTCTCTTCCCTTGGACTCCAGCTGGTGTCTGGAGATGCAATGAAAGAGCCTTAAATTGGGAAACTTTACTGGCAGGTTGTTATCCAGCTGTGATTTTATCCCTGCCCAGGGAGATGGAGCAAAATGGCAAAATGCCTTTTTTTTTCTAAAAAAAAAAAAAAAAAAAAGAAAGAAGAAGAAAAGGAAGAGGGAGGCAGCCTCATTCCTCTGAGCCCATCTCCTGTCAGCAGCCCCTGCCACCCCTGCAGGGGTTTGCCAGGCCTGGAGCTGGTTTTCCCATGCAGAAAAAGAGAAGGGGAAGCATTCCCATCTGGAATTCTTGGTTCCCTGAAGCAGGAGAATGCAGACACCTCTGCAAACCATCTCAGCCTGAATGGGAGAGACAAAACCCCAGGTTAATCCCCGGGGCTGGGCACTCTCTGAGCATCTCCACGCAGGGAAGGGCTCTCCAGGAGAAGCAGCATTTCCCTGCATGGGCACCACCCCCAGGAGCTGCCTGCAGCCCCAGGATTCTCTCCTGAATTCAAACCAGAAAGCCAGAGAGCTCTGGAAAGGGCTTTTCCCACCTGGATTTATTGTTCCAGCTCAGCAAAGGGGTTGGGAGAGATGTGGGGGGGGGTGGGGGTTTGAAATGTGGGGGAGATGAGGGAAGAAGGAATTAAGGGTGGGGAAAAAAGCAAGGGGAAGGAGTGAGTGGCAGAGCTGAAGGGAAATGCTGTGGATGTTTGGCAAGGTCTCCAGGGTTATCCCAGGATTGGGGATGATGAATGTGCCAGAGGATTCATCTCTCTGTGGTCACCTGGCTGGGCAATCACTCACTGCCTCCTGATGGACTGCCTGCTGCCCTGGGCCACTCTTTCCAGGTGGGTTATTGATGGCCCACCTTTTCCAAACCATTCCTCCTAATTATTTTTTTTTTTTTTTTTTTGGCCCAGCAAATAGCTGTCAGAGCAGGTGAAGGAGGTCCAGCTGCAGCAGACGCTGGCAGGAGATGGATAAAGCTTTGTGACCCAGTTAATCTGTCCCCAGCGTGCCAGGGACAGCCCTGCTGGGTCACTTTGGGAGATGCTCCATCAGGGAAGATGATGTTCCATCAGGGGAGATGTTCTGAGGGTATAGAATGTCCCCTCAGCAAGTTTGCTGATGACACTAAGCTGGGAGGAGTGGCTGACACACCAGAAGGCTGTGCTGCCATTCAGAGAGACTTAGACAGGCTGGAGAGTTGGGCAGGGAGAAACATGATGAAATTCAACAAGGGGAAGTGTAGAGTTTTGCATTTGGGGAAGAACAACACGATGTCCCAGTATAGGTTGGGGGCTGAGCTGCTGGAGAGCAGTGTAGGGGAAAGAGACCTGGGGGTCCTGGTAGACAAGAAGATGCCCATGAGCCAGCAATGTGCCCTTGTGGCCAAGAAGGCCAATGGCATCCTGGGGTGCATTAGAAAGGGGGTGGTTAGTAGGTCAAGAGAGGTTCTCCTCCCCCTCTATTCTGCATTGGTGAGGCCACACCTGGAGTATTGTGTCCAGTTCTGGGCCCCTCAGTTCAAGAAGGACAGGGAAGTGCTTGAAAGAGTCCAGCGCAGAGCTACTGAGATGATTAAGGGAGTGGAACATCTCCCTTATGAGGAAAGGCTGAGGGAGCTGGGTCTCTTTAGTTTGGAGAAAAGGAGACTGAGGGGTGACCTCATCAATGTTTTCAAATATGTAAGGGGTGAGTGTCAGGGAGATGGAGTTAGGCTTTTCTCAGTGGTGACCAGTGATAGGACAAGGGGTAATGGGTGTAAATTGGAGCATAGGAGGTTCAAGTTGAATATCAGAAAAAATTTTTTTACTGTAAGGGTGACAGAGCCCTGGAACAGGCTGCCCAGGGGGGTTGTGGAGTCTCCTTCACTGGAGACATTCAAAACCCCCCTGGACACGTTCCTAGGGGATGGACTCTGGGGGGCCCTGCTCTGGCAGGGGGGGTTGGACTAGATGATCTTTCGAGGTCCCTTCCAACCCCTAGGATTCTATGATTCTATGATTCTATGATTCTATGATTCCCTGTTCCATCAGGAGAGATGTTCCCTGGTTCATCAGGGGAGATGATGTTCCATCAAGGATGGAATGCTGAGGATGGATGCTGAGGATGGGACTGGCTGACATGGGAATGTTTCTCTGCCTCAGGCTGCTCTCTGGCAGGGCAGGGGGTGGTGGGGATGCCAGGCTCTGCCTCTCCTTCCTGCTGATTGATTTCTTACCTGTGTCAGACCTTCCCTGGGTGATGGGCAGAGCCCCTGGGGGATCCCCCTCTGCCCTTTCGCCCCCTGTTTGCTTTGCAGAGAGCTCAGATGAGCTGAGTAAAAGCTGCTGCTGCTTTGATTGACTCCCCAGATCAATTAAAGCAACTCGTGGACAGCTGGAAGGCTGGGATCCTGAGTTTTACCCCAACCTCCTCCTTTTCTCCCTTCTCCAGGGGCCTTGCAGGTTAATTGCCCTGAGCCCTGGGGGGGCTGTGATGAGCCCAGGCTGGGGAGGTGCTGGAATTGATTTGCTCCATCAGGCAGCAGCAGTTGTTGGTGTTGCTGCTGCTGTTTTAATTCTCAGTTCAAGCCCCGTGGAGAAGGCAAAGGCTTCAGCTCCTCGGCCAATTTACAGCTGCTGCCAAGCTGCTCAGCAACATCTTTGTTAGGGGGGAGCCCTCAGGCTCCTCTCTGGGTGCCAGCACCGTGCCCAGAGGGGAGGAGGAGGAGGAGGAGGATGCTCCCAGTGTTGGCTGCAGGCTGTGCTTGTCCTCTTGGCTTTTGGAAGAGGTTGGCAGATGGAAATGGACCTCAGATGGAGCCCTCACCCTCGGCTGCCTTGGGATGGGTGGGATAAGTGAGGGGACCAGTGGCCCAAGGCTGCCCTGCTGGGCACATGGATGTGGGAAAAAACTGGGATCAAGCAGAACGATGCCAAAGAGAAAACCTGGAGGGTTTGGGTTGCTCTCATCTGGGGTTTATTGGGCTGGAAGGAGCATCCTGGAGCAGTGTGGATCGTTGGGTGCAAGGAAGGTGCCTCCCAGCAGTGCCCTGGGTGGTGAAGAGGGAGGAGGTGGGGACTGTCCCTGCTGCAAACTGGACTCCAGGATTATTTTTCAGAGCAACATTTACTGAACTTGCACCTTTTTCCAGAGCACTCTCTGAGAGCTCTGTGAGTCCACGTTCATCTCACCAGGCTGCAGTAATCCAGAGTTGGAATGAGCTGGTCCTGGCTATTGAGAAGGGCTCTGATTGCATTTAAGTAAATTCTCATCCCTACTAAGGCCAAATCAGTTCTCAGTGCTGCTTCCAAGCTTGTCTTAGTAGAAAAAAAGTCTACTTTTTTTTTTTTTTTTTTTTTTTTTTTTTTAATCCCCACAAAGTAATAAACCTGCACATTCTTGCTGCCAAAAATTAGCTGCAGCAATGCAGCCAAAATACTACAGAATAATCCACCTGTCCTGACAGCAAGTTAATGAATTGCTTGCTTTCAGCTGGAAGTGCTAAAAAGCAGCATGGAACTGAAACAGACCCAGAAACTTTGCTTTTGATGAAGAGATTTTGCTTTTTTCAAATGTATGTGTTATTCTACTTGTTTTTTCATCACTTTTGGCTGGGCTCAGCCCAGTTGCCACCACACGGAGCTTGGCAGGAGCTGTGGCCTGGCTGATTCCAGCAGGAGGAGCTGGATGTGGGTGCAGGAGAGGTCACCCCTTGCCCTCCCCCTCTGTCCCTGGACCTTTGCAGGGATCCTGGCACCTGGGTCCCTCCCTTTTTTAGTGGCATCACTGGTGCTGAGAGGATTGGTGGCACTTTTCATCAAGCAACAGGAAAAAAACCCAAAGTCCCCTTGTCCCAAAGGCAGCTGCCAGCATCAGCTGATGGGTGCAGCTTTTAAGTCTTCACCCCAGCGCTGTTTTCTTCCCCCATCCCAAAGGGATTAATTAAGAAGGAGACTTTGTTTGTTTGTTTCCCTGCTCCTGGGAGGGGTGGGGAGATGTTGCCACATCCCTCCTGCAGACCTCCCTGGGTCTGACACCTGATCAATTGGGAGTATTGAGGAGAAGAGATTTATTTCTCTCTCTCCCCTGAAAGCTCAGGGGTTCTTATTGCCCTGGCTGGATTGATTGATCCTTGATTGGCTTCAGCAGCTGAAGCAGGGCAGGGAGCTTTCAGCGAGCAAGGATTGGAGCACTTTGTCCTTATCAGTCATTGATCAGGGATGCAGAAGCATTTGTTCACTTTGATAACTGAGATGGGAGATGATTTGTGCTCGGGGCTTGGAGCCTCTGGTGAGGAGGAGCCGGGGCTTGTGGCTTGGTGTTCTTTTTGCCATCAATTAAAGCTCCCAGCTCCATCACCCCAGGGCTTTGCTCCAGCTCTCAGCGAGCTGCTGGGGGGGTTTTGTGGTCTGAAAGCTTTTTCTCGTTTTTTGCAGTGCTGGTGGATTTTCAGTTTAGAATTAACCTTGAGGTTTTGCAAGCTGGGAGGTGCTGCAAGGAGAGCTGGTGCTGGCTGGGGCTCCTGTCTGGTGCTGGTGGGACCTTTATCCCTCCTGCAGCCCCTGGGTACCCCCCAGGGCCACCATCTCTGGTTGATTTCTTGCTGAAAATCTTCCTGAGGGTTGAACAAAACGTCTGGGTCTGCCCAGGGGTTTCTGAAGCCTCTAGGAGGGAGGAGAAGGCCGGGGAGCAGGAGCAGGGGTGATGCTTGGGGCAGGGACCCATCCTTCTCGGTGCTCCTGGGGATGTCCAGGGATGTTCCTGGGGAATCAGGGATGTGGAAAAATTGTGCTGTGAGTTCCCTCTGCTCCTGCAAATGCTTTTTTTCTGCTCTTTGGGCCACTTTTCCTGTGGAAGTGCCAGCCCAGGGGGGCTTTGGGCTCTCTGGTCACTGCTCCAGTCTGCTCAGAGACAGAGTTTGTGAGGCCACTTTGCCACCTTCTGCTACAAATCCATCTTGGATAATGGGATTGTTTTTTTTTTTTTTTTTTTGTTTGTGTCCCCCCCACCCCCCTTCATTATGTTAATGGCATATTTTTTGTGCAGGGCAATTCTTGGGCAGAAATAGCACTAAATCACCATCCTCTTCTCTGGTAACTACACTAATATTATTAATACCCTGCATTCATAAAACAATTTTCAGCATCTCAAAGCTCCCTGCACACATTAATTCAGCCTCACAACCTTCTCCTGGGAGAGCTGCCAGGGTGAGTCACGATTTATTGCAGGGCAGAGCAGGGAGCATTGGAGAGGGGAACCACATTCCCTTGGCATTTCCAGCATCCCGGGGGCAGGATGAGTGCTCTGGGGACACTGGGAGATGCTCTGGGGACACTGGGAGATGCACTGGGGACACTGGGAGATGCTCTGGGGACACTGGGAGATGTACTGGGGACACTGGGAGATGCTCTGGGGACACTGGGAGATGCAGTTGTGAGGATGACCAGGATTTGGCTCATCCTTAGGGAAAGGACCGTCCTCCAGCTCCTTCAGGGAATTATTCCAGAGCCAGAAATGGAGCCCAGGGGCTCCTCAGCCTCCTGGACTCTGTTTGTACCCCAGGGTGAAAAAAAGAGGAAGAGAAGGATTTTAGGAAGCATGAAGGTTTGGGGGATGGAGAAGGGAAGGAAAACCACCCCACCTCCAGGCTTTTGCTTCTTGGGCTGATTTTACAGGGATTTGGGGCTCCCAGGTGCCTTTTCCCTCCATCCCCAGACCTTTGGTGTCCTGGAGGGGAATCTCCCCTTGGTACCAACACCTGGGGCTGGGGAGATCTCCTTGAAAAGGTGAAATCCTGAGCTGAGGGATGAATGCAAACAGCCAAGTGGTTCTCAGGATTTTTTATTTTTTTTTATTTTTTATTTTTAATTACCGTCTCCTGCCGTGTTTTAATTGGAGCCATCAAAGCCAAGGGAGTGTGAGGCTGGTCTGTACCTGCCGTGGAAAGCTGTCCCTCTGTCAGCTCTGTTCCTTTGGCTGGGGACAAACAAACCCTCTCTGCTTTGTTCTGCCTTCAGTGTTTTGTTCTCTGCATTAATTTCTTTCCGAAAAAATTAAAAAAAAAAAAAAAAAAAAATTAAAAAAAATCCCAGAGATTTGGCACGTTGCAGAAGGGGAAAAAACGCTGTTCAGGGGATTAAAAAGGAAAAGAACTCCTTTCTTTCAAATAAATTACAAAGCACACTTGCTGCTTTGTACCTGAGAACTTGCAGGGAAATAGCAGTTTATTTTTAGTGCCAGATTGGATGGAGAGATGAAATGACTGAGTCGTCTTCAGAAGCCACCAGCAAGGAACCAGTGCCAAGGAAGTGTGGCTGCAAAGTGTCATTACTGTTGATTTTTCTTTTTTTTTTTTGCTTGTTTTCTTTTTGGTCCAGAGTTGTTTGACACTCAGCTACTTTTATTCTTAGCCCTGATCAGAGAGTGAGAACATTTTGCCCCTCTCGGGGCGAGGAGGGACCTAAAATTGGGAGGGTTTGGGGCACACCCAGCCCCCCAGAATGATGCTCAGCACCATTTCTCTGCCCTGCTCCTTTTTGCTCCCTCTTGTGCCCTCCCTGAGCTCTGGGGGGGTCCCTGTCCCGGCCCCCCACACCCCCCTGGCAGTTCCTGTGGGATGATGGTTTCAAATCCCTGGATTTCTCTCTGCTCCTGGCAACGAACCCCATCCCGTGGCTTTCCCAGGAGCAGGACCAAGACTTTTAGGTCCATTTCCCACCCCTCTTCCCCAAGTGGAGTCACCCCCTGGGTGCTGGGGGCTTTCCCAGGGTGCTTTCCCCTCCTCAGAGAGGAGGAAGAAGGAGTTTGGGTGGAATTCTCCAAGATTTGGCATGGATCAGCATCCTGATTGCTGGAACTGCCTCCATCCCCTGCTGGAAATCACTTCATTTATTTCCCTTGCTTGGGTTTCCCTCCCCTTTCCTTTTTTTTTTTTTTTTTTTTTCTTTTTTTTTTTTTTCCTGCCACCTTAATGAGCTTTCATTTCCATAGCCTGAACAACCCGGGCCAATGATGTTAACTACAGGTTAATTACAATGTTAATTACAGGTGGGGGAGGCAGCCAGTCCCTGTCCCCTGTTCCTTCAGCTCCTCCCTGGTAGGTGACAAAGGAAAATTTGGGGAAAAAACCCAGAGGGAGTGGATGGGGCCCTGGAGCTGCTGCTCACCCCGAGCTCCTTTGGGCCTCTGAATGGGGGGGAGGGAAGAAGGAAAATTCAGCCTCACCCCTGGGCTGTGCCCAAACTGCAGCTGGGGATGTTGGTGCTGGCAGAGGGGGGGATTTCTTCTTCTTTTTAAGCTGCTTTTCTGTCCCAGCAGAGCCTCTTTTCTGCAGCATTCCTCTGGGTACATCTTAGTTTGGTCAAGGAAACAATTAAACCAGCAGTGGTGGTAATGGTTGGTTTGGGTTTTGTTTTTTTTTTTTTTCCCATGGTAGAAATGTGAAGTGTCCCCCTGGGATTTAAATTCTGGCAAAAGGTTTGAGTGCCAGAAAAAAAAAATAAAAATTATATGGAATGCCTGGACCTTTCTCAGTGTTAAATTAAAAAAAAAATAAAAATAAAATGATCGATTTATTCCTTCTAGCTCCACCACATTGCTCTGCTCCCTCCACACCTGCAGGAGGCAATCACTGCAGCCAGGTTTTTGTCTGAGAGTCCCCCAGGATTTTTTTTTTTGCTGACTCCCAAGCTCTTAAAACTTGGACTCCCCTTCCTTGGCTGGGGGTGCCCAGCAGGATGGGTGCAGGGAGCTGAGCTGGAGAGGGGAAATCTGTGGAACCAGAGCTGCAGCTTGGGCTGTGTCCTGCTGCTCCTTTTGGGGCTCTGAGCACCACCTGAACTTGACTTTTTCCCTTTTTTTTTTTTTTTTTTTTTTTGGCAGGAGGTCCTGGTCTGGTGGCTTTATTTAAACACCTCCAAATTCACCTTGCAGCTTCTCCCCTCCTGGTTTTTTTTTTGCTCTGCAGAGGCAACTGGGTGTCCCTCTTGTCTGACAAGGATTTGGGGTTTTTTGGGAGGTTTTGCTGCTCCTTTTGGGGCTCTGAGCACCACCTGAACTTGACTTTTTCCCTTTTTTTTTTTGGCAGGAGGTCCTGGTCTGGTGGCTTTATTTAAACACCTCCTTTTTCTTCAAATTCTTGCAGCTTCTCCCCTCCTGCTTTTTTTTTTTGCTCTGCAGAGGCAACTGGGTGTCCCTCCTGTCTGACAAGGCTTTGGGGTTTTATGGGAGATTTTGCTGCTCCTTTTGGGTCTCTGAGCATCACCTCAGCTTGACTTTTTCCCATTTTTTCTTTTTTTTTTTTGGCAGGAGGTCCTGGTCTGGTGGCTTTATTTAAACACCTCCAAATTCTTGCAGCTTCTCCCCTCCTGTTTTTTTTTTGCTCTGCAGAGGCAGAGGGGTCCCTCTTGTCTGACAAGGCTTTGGGGTTTTATGGGAGGTTTTGCTGCTCCTTTTGGGTCTCTGAGCATCACCTCAGCTTGACTTTTTCCCATTTTTTTTTTTTTTTTTTGGCAGGAGGTCCTGGTCTGGTGGCTTTATTTAAACACCTCCAAATTCTTGCAACTTGCAGCTTCTCCCCTCCTGCTTTTTTTTTTTGCTCTGCAGAGGCAACTGGGTGTCCCTCCTGTCTAACAAGGGTTTGGGGTTTTATGGGAGGTTTTGCTGCTCCTTTTGGGGCTCTGAGCACCACCTGAACTTGACTTTTTCCCTTTTTTTTTTTGGCAGGAGGTCCTGGTCTGGTGGCTTTATTTAAACACCTCCTTTTTCTTCAAATTCTTGCAGCTTCTCCCCTCCTGCTTTTTTTTTTTGCTCTGCAGAGGCAACTGGGTGTCCCTCCTGTCTGACAAGGCTTTGGGGTTTTATGGGAGATTTTGCTGCTCCTTTTGGGGCTCTGAGCATCACCTCAGCTTGACTTTTTCCCATTTTTTTTTTTTTTTTTTTTTTTTGGCAGGAGGTCCTGGTCTGGTGGCTTTATTTAAACACCTCCAAATTGTTGCAGCTTCTCCCCTCCTGGTTTTTTTTGCTCAGTCTGAGGCTCAGCTCTGCAGAGGCAGAGGGGTCCCTCTTGTCTGACAAGGGTTTGGGGTTTTTTGGGGAGGTTTTGGGGGTTTTTTGGGGTTTTTTTTAGGGGGGGTTTGGTGTGTGCAAAGCATCCCTGTGCCTCTGGGTTATTAGAGCTGCTAAATGCAGAGCAGCTCCTGACAGCTGAGAGCCTCAGATCTCCCAGCCACCAAAAATCCCAGGGCTGCTGCTGCCTGCACTTAATCAGCTCAGAACAAATGATGGAGAGAGGGGGAAAAAAAAAAAAAAAATAGAGAATAAATGTATGAAAATCCCTCCTGTACCACCACACCTCTGCTGCAGCCTTTCTTCTTTCATCTTGGCTGAGATGTTTTGATCAGCTTTTGCTGCTGGAGTTGGTTTCAATCCCATTCCCAGGGAATTAATGGCAATAAGGAGGCACTAATGAGGGGGGGGGAGCAGGGGGCACCAGGAGGTGATGTGGGGGACCAGGCAGGGACCTGGGAGTGCCCTCAAAACCCTGCCAAGGGGACCCTCCTCTTATTCCTAAATATTGGCTGAGGAGATGCTGAAATGAGGGCTGCAAAAAAATCCCTTATGGAATTTTTTTTTGGGGGGAGGAAAAAAAAAAAAACCCAGGGTATTTAAGTGTATTCTTGTAGCATTGAGTGGATTTTTCTTCTTTTAATATGAAGATTCTGGTGAAAAAAGCTGGTGGAAATAAAATTTGTATCACTACTGAGCTGCTCCAGAGCCAGGGCTTCAAAAAGGGCCAAGCAATTCTTTTTATTCCTTTTGTTAGAACAAAGCTCAGAGTAATTCCCAGCAAGGCCTTGTGGTGCTTCTGTGCTGCAAGGAGCCCAGAGTCTTCCTGGCAAAAAAAAAAAAAGGAAAACTCATCTGCTTTATACAAAGAGAAGGCAGGGCCTAACTTAAAGTGTATTTAATTTTAATTTTTTTTTTTTTTTTTTTTTTGCCAAGGGCACTGCCCAAAGTCAAACAGGCAGGGACTGGATTCACATTTGTGTCTCAGTCCAGTAGTTTTAATACAAATTCACCATTTTACCCCTCTCAGGGCTTTTCCCCTTTCCTATTCTAAGGAATTTCCTGGTTCCAGGATTGTCAGGGCACCCAAATGGAAAGAAAAGCTCAGATTTACACACATTTAACTCCAATTCTGCACCTGGCCTGCTCTGAACCACCTTTTCCCACTGGTTAGTGTGGAGAGGATTAAAAAAAAACCCAACCCACAGCATCCACCTCTGCTGTCTGGACTTGCCCAGCCTGACTCCTGTCCTTCTGTCCCAAAATTGCTTTTTTTTTTGTGGTGCTTGCAGATGTTTTCAATTTCTCACCAATGAGCTGGAATTGTTATGATAAGCATTTTCTGCCCAAATGCTTCTAAAAGCTCCATTTTCCCCAGGAAAATTAACAAAATACATTTCAGGGCTGGTGCAACCTGTCTATTAAGCCCTGGCAGGAATTGGCTGCAGCTGGGAAATAAAATAGAATTAAAGTCTGGGGTCCTCTCCCCCATCCCAGGCTCTCAGGTGTCACCTTGCTGCTGCAGATAAAGGAATTTTTGGGGCCAAACAACCCAATTCTGTCACCTGGGAGCCCTTCCAGCCCCTGAGGTTGTGGCTGCTCCTGCCTGGGGAGGGGTAGAGGTGGGGGTGGTTGTGTCCAGGTAGAGTTCACCCCTAGGAAATGGGAAGGAAATGGTGTTTTTTGGTTTGTTTTCGTTTTTTTTCTTCCCCCTGAGACATCCACATCCATCTTTTTTCTCAGAGCAGAACACCCCTAGGAAATGGGAAGGAAATGGTGTTTTTTGGTTTGTGGTTTTTTTTTTTATTTTCCTTCCCCCTGTGACATCCACATCCATCTCTTTTTCTCAGAGCAAAACTGTTAGAGGATTTTTTTATTATTAATTTTTTTTTTTTTTTTTTGGAAGGGGGAATGCAGCACCCTGGTGGGTTTGGATGGGAACCTCTGCCCCAAGGGTGCTGCTTGGTTCTGACCCTCTCCTTTTGCAGGGGGTTGGGGGGGAGGCAGGATGAGCTCCCACCTCATCACCATCACCATCACCATCATCACCATCATCATCACCATCATCATCATCATCATCATCATCATCATCATCATCATCATCATCACTCCTCTCTGAAGTGTCTGCAATTCCTTCTCAGCTCCCTGGCACAGCTTCTGGGGCTCAGGGCTTGTTCTCTGCTCCAAGCAAAGAGCCCTGACCCCCAGATTTAATCAAGAGATATTTAACCCTGCCCTGCTGCAACCCTTTCACCCGGGCAGGGATCTCCATGGCAGCTGGGAAGCCTCCCACTGCTCAGGAGGCAATTTTCTGATTAAAAGGTTTGCGTGGTCCTCATTTAATCTCCTGGTCCTGAGCAGGAGCTGGGAGGAGAAGCTGGGAGGCAATGGTTTGGCTCAGCTCCTGTCCCTCCCTCCTGAGCCAAACTGGCAGCTAAGGGTTAAGCAGAATTCCTGCTGCCCCCTCCCATCAATCCCTGTGCTTTTCCTCCTTTTTCCCACTCCTGGAACAGGCTGGGAGCATCTCCTGAGGCTCCACGTGCTTCGTGGTCCTGCCCCATCCAGAGGGCATCACTTGGCAGCTCTGGGCTTGACCCTCAAGGCTGGATTGCTTTGGATTTTTTTTTTTTAATTTTATTTTGAAAATGTTGGGTTTTTCCCCTGTAAAGCCCCAGGATTGCTGCTGATCCAGCTGCATCTCCAGGGATGCTGCAGACAGGGAGCAGAAGGGAGTCCCAGGGACTTGATCCAAAGGGTTTGGCTGGGCCAGAAAACCATCAGGAAACCCTGGGCAAGTCAAAGGCTCCAAGTTCCTGTTCCATGGGGCAGGGGTGGGGGCTGAGACACAACTGCTCTTTTCCATTAAGGTCTCCAAACACACAATTAATTCAGATTTTTACCAGACAGCTATTTGTTTCTTAATTAAAACCAGCTGGTTATTGAAAGAAACATATTTATTGGGAATTAGCAGCCATGTGCTGGGTGGATGTTTACTACCTTCTTGTCAAAGCTCAGAGAAGCTGTGTTTAATAATCATTTTTTTTCTTCCTTTCCATTAATGCCGGAAGGGGGAAAACATCCCATTAATTCCCCATCAAGTGCACTTAATTTGCTGACACTGCTGGGGGGTTCCAGCTGGGTCTGGCTCTGCAGGAGCTGCTGTGGGACAGGGAGCTGCCAGTCCATGTCCATGAGATGCTTGGATGTTGTGGGTCTCTTGTCCCGAGGAACAAGTGGCAGAACAAGTGGAAAAGCTGTGCCAGGAGAGGTTTAGATTGGAAATTTATCAGGAAAAAATTGCTGCCAGGGTTGGTTTGCCAGGGCAGGGGTGGAGTCCTCAGGTCTCAAAGCTGGGGAGATCATAGAATCCTAGAATGGGCTGGGCTGGAAGGGACCTCAGAGCTCATCAAGTCCAACCCTTGCTCCACTCCCCCCGTGGTTCCCAGCCCATGGCACTGAGTGCCACATCCAGGCTCTTTTGAAATATCTCCAGGGATGGAGAATCCACCCCTTCCCTGGGCAGCCCATTCCAATGGCTGAGCACCCTCTGTGCAAAGAATTCTTTCCTAATATCCAACCTAAACCTCCCCTGGCAGAGCTGAAGCTCTGCCAGGGGAGGTTTAGGTTGGATATTAGGAAAAAATTCTTTAGTCCATGCCCTCTTGTCCCACTGATATCAGCCCAACCCCCCCTGGCTCCAACCTCCTTTCAGGGAGTTGGAGAGAGTGATGAGGTCTCCCCTGAGCCTCCTCTTCTCCAGCCTCAACACCCCCAGCTCCCTCAGCCCTTCCTCACAGGAATTCTGCTGGATCCCTTCCCAGCCTCCTTGCTCTTCTCTGGACCTGCTCCAGCACCTCAATCTCCTTCCTGAGCTGAGGGGCCCAGAACTGGACACAGGACTCAAGCTGTGGCCTCCCCAGGGCTGAGCACAGGGGCAGAATCCCTTCCCTGGACCTGCTGGCCACGCTGTTCCTGAGCCAGCCCAGGATGCCATTGGCCTTCTTGGCCACCTGGGCACACTGCTGCCTCCTCTTCAGCTTCCTGGCAATCCAGACTCCCAGCTCCCTTTCTGCCCCTCTGTGCCCAGCCTGGAGCTCCCCATGGGGTTCTTGTGGCCAAAGTGCAGGACCCGGCACTTGGAATGTTGAACCTCCTCCCGTGGTGCTCCTGGCAGTGTTGCCTTAATGGTTGGGTTTGCTCAGCTTAATGGTCTTTTCCGACCCAAATTCTGTGATTCTCTGATCTGGGGGGTGGCAGTGGGTTGATGCTGGGTTGCAAAATACGAACCTTGTCCCTGTCTCCCTGCTCCTCCTCTGCTCCAGGCTCCAGCTCCCCAGCAGGAAGGGCTCTGGCATCCAGTGCCAGCTCTTCCCGACTGAAGGCTCCCTTTGAAGAAGCCCCCATTGCCCCGGGGAAGGAACTTCGTGTCTCCCTGCCTGGAATTCCACTCGATTTATGCAAAGGGAAGGTGTCTGGCAGCCGGGACAGTGACACTGTGTGGGACCCTGGCTGCTGGCCGGGGGCAAGCCTTGACCTTTGCCATCTCCCTCTTAATTGAAAGGAAAGGAAGCAGGGAGGGAGTTGTGGAGAAAACAATTTGTAGGGATGGAGAGAACAGAAAATCCTCTGAGGGATTGCTTCCCACTCCTTGTCTCCGATTTTCTGTGCATTCCCTATCCCCCCGCCCGCCGGGGCTGCTCTCAGGGGGGGTCGGTGGCACCGAGGTGACCCGTGTGGGATCTGTCCCCCTCCCACCACCCCCCTCCTCCTCTCCCGGGCTGCAGGGGATGGGTTGGAGCTGATGGGTTGGATTTCTGAGGCATCGCTGTAAAGAAGCATCAGGAAGGCGACCCGTGGGGAGGGAGGAGCTGGAAGGGACCCCGCTAGATGGCAATGCAAAACTGTTCCCGTGGTTTTCCCGAACCTTGCCGGGGCTTTGGATCCCTGCTGGATGCCCCCGGGTTGTGTCTGGGCATGGGGGAAGGTGTGAGGAAGCCCAAGGAGCAGGAGGGGAGCTCTTGCTCTGGGGACAGCTGCTCCTCCAGCTCATCCCCTGGGCTGCTTTAGATATCAAAGCCTTTCCATGGAGAAAGAAAATACTTTTTTTTTTTTTTTTTTTTTTTTTTTTTTTTTTTTTTTTTCTTTCCCAATGCACCAGCCCCTGAGCTGCTCACACCGGGCTGGATCCCTCTCCCCCTCCCACACTTCCCTCCAGCAACTCGCATCCCACCCAGAGATGACATCCTGGGGTATCAGGGACAAGGAAAAAGCAGGATTTGCCCCTGCTCCTTTTTTTTTTTTACCCGGTTCCAAGAGCAGCAGCTCAGGAGCTGCCAGCAGCAGAGCCGTGCGGGGCAGAGGGACCCGGGCTCTGTCCCCCTCGTTCCTCTCCCTGCCCTTGAGGCCAAGAAATCCCAGCATTTTTTCCCTTCCTCTTTCCAAATCTCATTATTCTCTGGCAGGTCCTTTTTTCCCTTCCCAGGCACGTTTTCCCCTAAGTGTTTCCGTGCCTTTCTTTCCGTTTCTTTAGCCTCCCCCTCCCCGTGTCACCTCCGATCGCCTCGGGATTTTGGTGCCATTTAAAGGTTCCTGCGTGGTTCAAACTCCTGCACCTCGCTGCTATTTAGCCCGACTGCTCTTTTCCCCCTTGTAATTGCTTTCCTCCTTTCTTAGGAGCTGGGTCTGCTGCCTCTGACATTTCTTAAGTGGCCTCCGTGCTGAGATGAAGGATTTTAATTAGCTGGGGAGCTGGGGTGGGGGGTGGGGATGCTCTGGGTCCCAGCCCTGCAGCAGAGAGTGACAATAAACAGGATCCTAAATCCATCCGTGGAAATCCACGTGGCTCCAGATCCCAGCAGGAGAGCGAGGGCTGGGTGTGCACAGCACCAGAATTCCCTGTGATCAGGATCCTTCCCTGTGATCCGGATTCCTCCCTGTGATCCGGATTCCTCCCAGTGATCTGGATTCCTCCCTGTGATCCGGGTTCCTCCCTGTGATCTGGATTCCTCCCTGTAATCTGGATTCCTCCCTGTGATCCAGATTCCTCCCAGTGATCTGGATCCCTCACACTGATCTGGGTTCCTCCCTGTGATCCGGATCCCTCCCACTGATCCGGATTCCTCCCTGTAATCTGGATTTCTCCATTTGATCTGGATTCCTCCCTGTGATCCGGATTCCTCCCTGTAATCTGGATTCCTCCCAGTGATCTGGATCCCTCCCACTGATCCGGGTTCCCCCTTTGATCCGGATCCCTCCCCGTGCCCCTGCTCCCTGCCGTGCCCCGAGCGAGGGCTCCCCGGCTGCCAGAGGAGCCGCAGGATCAGGCCCCGTGCTCAGCATCCCAGGCACCAGCTCTGATCTCCGGTACCAGGAGATAAACCCTGAGCTAATCCCCGTGTCCCGCTGCTCTCCCTCCTGCCGAGGAATCCCTCTCCCTGCTGCTTCCAGCCCCGGATCCAGCATCTCCCGAGGGAGCAGGAGCACCCGATGGCGCCGGTGCTGGTGGCCTCGGGGTGATGCTTCACGTCCTGCTTGTGCCTTCCTCTCCCTCGGGCACATCGAGGAGATCGATTCCGTTTGGGGAGCAGAACAAATAGAGATCAATAAGCAGCCTGCGATGTCTGCTGGAGACCTTTGGGATCTCCTGGCTGGACGATCCCGGCCGGCCCAGAAATGCAGTGGTGCAAAGCAGGTCCTGTGGACCAGGATCAATCCTGCTGCTTGCTGTTCCTCTGCCCAGCCCCAGGGATTCCTCCTTCCCCCCCTCTCCATCCTTGCTTCATCCCCCCCCCCCCCCCCCGCCATCCCAGCCCCAGCTCCGAAGGAAAACGCGATCCCAGTTCTCAAGTTTTAAGGAAAGAAATTCCCAGCACAAAGGGGTTGCTTGGAAATCTGGTTTTGGAAGGGGCAGGAGGAGGGGGGCAGGCAGGTATCTCCCATCCCCCCTGGCTGCTCCGTGCCCTTATCTGGCATTAGATAAGGGAGAGGAGATAATGAGGGAGAGTAAAGTTGAGAGCCTGTGGCAGGGAGTCATTTTTCTCCTTTTAGGGAAGGGGAAAGGATGTAAAATGACAAACAAGCAAGCAATAAGAGAAGAAAGTTTTATATTTCCCTAAAAGAAAGAAAAAAAGGACCAGCCAGGGCTGCCTGCACCCTTCTCCCAGGCCTCAGCACCAGAGGAACGAACTGCAAACCCTGGCTGAGCAGTTTAAAAGTCCTGAGGTGAGGCTGTGAGCCCTCATCTCTCCCCACCTTGAGAAAAAAAAAACCCCAAGGGGGGATATATCCTTCCCTAAATCCCAGCTGCAGAAATCCAGGCTAAGGATTGCCAGGTTGTTGCCCTGGGATGCAGCAAGGGGAGGGCAGGATCAGCCCCGCTGCCATGGCAACCAGGGATGCTCTGCTGCTGGTGGCCCTCTGCCTCCAGCTTTCCCAGTGCCACCATTCCTGTCCCAGAGAGGGGCAGCCAGCCCTGCTCTGGGGCAGATCCCAGGAATTTAAAGAGCTGTCTGGGCAGGATTGGCTTCAGAGGTTGAGCAGCAGGAGCAGCAGAGCTCTGCTACCTGCGTGTCCTTTTCCGTTTCATTTACAAATGAAATAGGTACAGAAATGTAAGAAAGAAACCAATCCTTTTGTTAATGCCAGGGTGCACCAGAGCCTGGCCTGATTTAATAGCTCTACAGACATTCAGTTGTTAAGAAATCAATATTTCCCTAAGCAGCAGCATGGGCTGCCATAAATATCTTCATAGTTAAGTGAACCTTACCCACACAACTGGTGTGCTCTGGATGCCATAATGAGCTCCATGATGGTTGTGGCAGGGGGGGGAGATTTGTTAGGAGATGGGAGTCTCCGGGTGGTCTGTAAAAGGTTAAAAAAAAACATCAAAAGGGAAATGGGAAAACCTGTTCATAATTCTTGTTTCTCACAGTATGTATTGCTTTAAAGTACAGCTGCTCGTTACTGAGAGCTAAATCAAAGGGCTTTTGGGTAATACATGGAATTTATTTGCACTTGCAATATATAATCTAATACATATAAATTTACAACTAAATAGAAATGCTCTGGAGCTCTTGAGTAGAATTGATATCGTGGGGAAGCACAGAGGATCTGCCAGCCTGGGAGAGATTGGTGTCTCTGCCACCTCCAGAAATCCCCAAATCCCCTTTAATTTGGGAATATGTTGGCTCAGGTTGCCCACAGATCCAGGCTGAGCTGGGGCCCAGCATGGGCAGAGCTGCTCCTGCTCCTTCTGGAAAAAACCTTCAGGACTGGGATGCTTGGAGCCTAACACTGGGAAAACTTCCCCCAAACTGTCCTGGGAATATGCAGACACCTGGTGAGAAGCATCCCTATCGTGGCAGTTATTTCTAAACATGTTATTTTATGATCCTGCAAAAAAAAAAAAAAAAACCAAACAAACCCAAATAAAAAAAAACAAACAACCAACAAACAGAAACCCTGCAGAATAAGTGAGGAGGAGGCAAAGTTGAGCAATCAGGGAATCATTCTCAGTTTAAATTGCCCTGAGGAAAGGAAGGCATCAGAGTAGATTGAAGGATGGTTTTATCCCAGGGGAGTGAGAGAGAGACAGAAACAAATGGAAAAAAGATGGAAAAGGTGTGTGAGAGCTGAGGGGATGGCTGGCAGGGATGAGCTCCGGATCCTGTCCCCCCTGGTGCCACTCTGGGAAGTCCTGCTTGGACTTTATTAAGATAAGATTTATAAACATCACACAGAGGGCAAATAAATGACAAAGAGATGTTTTAACAAAGGGAGAATTAATGGCTGGAGGATCCAACAACTCAAGAATCTGCTGCTTTACTGCCTCCAGGGCTTTTCGTTTCCTTTGCCTCTGCAAACAGGGGTCTGACGACTTCTGTCCCCCTGGGCTGTCTGCTCCTCCTGCCTCCACCGGGCTGGGCACGGCCGTCAAGTGCTGATTTTGCCTCTCTAAATCATTTCTAAACAAATCATCACCCAGCTGAGCAGCTGAGCTGCTGCTTCAGGTCCAGGCTCCTCTGTCCCCCTGGCAGCTCACGCCAAAGCTTTTCCCAAGAGCTGGATTTCCCCAGAGGCTCCTTTTCCCTGATGCCCACTTGACAACGGGAGCATCCTTTGGCTTTCCAGCACTCTCCTGAATTCCCCATTCCCTGTGGCTGTGATTCCAGGCACCTGTAGCAGCTCTGCCTTTGCCATAAGAACCACTCTAGGAAAATCCATGCTGGATGACACCCAGTTTCTGCTGGCTTTGCTCTTCTGCATTGCTCTCAGTTTAGTGGCTCAGGAGGCCTCCAGGGAACCTCCCCCAGCAGCTCCAGGCCCTCTGGAATCTCATTCCATCCCTGCTCCTGTTTTTCCTCTGCTCCTCTGCCTGTTGTATCCATCTGGGCATTATTGCTGGGGCTGGGGGCCAGCCTGGGGTTTATTTTGCTCACGATGCTGGGGGTGGCCAAGTCTTGGGGAAGGAAGAGTTGATCTTTCCGTTCAGCAGCCCTGCCCCAGGGCTTTCTTCTTCCTCCAGGTCCTGAGGTCCTCGAGAGGTGGGGACAGGCTCCACGTGGCCCCTTTTTCCACACTTGCTGAGTGGTTCAGAGGTGGGGATGCTCCTTTTGCAACCGTGTGAGTTTTGCTGGCTGAGGAGAGGCAGGGCCACAAAACCAGGGCTGGAAATTCCTGCTGCAGCCTGGTTTGAACACAGGGAAATGGTTTCCCAGGAAATCACCTCCCTGCTGTGCCCCTTCCACAAAATACAAAGGGGTGCAAAAGGTTGGAAAAGGGAGGCTCAGCTCTGCCTGCCAGCTGTGAGAATCAGGACTATGGCTTGGGATCCCAAGAACAGGACACAGGAGTGGAGGAAAGCAGAAAATTTGGGTCATTGATCTCAATGGGAAATGGATTCCCAGGAAATCACCTCCCTGCTGTGCCCCTTCCACAAAACACAAGGAGGTATAAAAGGTTGGGAAGGGGAGGCTCAGCTCTGCCTGCCAGCTGTGAGAACCAGGAGTGTTGCTTGGGGTCCCAAGAATCATTGAACCATAGAATCCTAGAATGGGCTGGGCTGGAAGGGACCTCAGAGCTCACCAACTCCAACTCTTGCTCCACTCCCCCCGTGGTTCCCAGCCCATGGCACTGAGTGCCACATCCAGGCTCTTTTGAAATATCTCCAGGGATGGAGAATCCACCCCTTCCCTGGGCAGCCCATTCCAATGGCTGAGCACCCTCTCCAGAAAGAAATTCTTTCCTAATATCCAACCTAAACCTCCCCTGGCAGAGCTGAAGCTCTGCCAGGGGAGGTTTAGGTTGGATATTAGGAAAAAATTCTTTAGTCTGTGCCCTCTTGTCCCACTGATATCAGCCCAATCCCCCCCTGGCTCCAACCTCCTTTCAGGGAGTTGGAGAGAGTGATGAGGTCTCCCCTGAGCCTCCTCTTCTCCAGCCTCAACACCCCCAGCTCCCTCAGCCCTTCCTCACAGGACTTGTGCTGGATCCCTTCCCAGCCTCCTTGCTCTTCTCTGGACCTGCTCCAGCACCTCAATCTCCTTCCTGAGCTGAGGGAAAGCACAAAATTTGGGTCATTGATCTCAACTGAGTTTCCCCTCCAGTGGATTTACCCCGGTGTGATTCAGAGCAGAGTTTTACCCAGGATGGTTTCACCCATGACTGAACAACTTTCCCTGCATCATCTCTGCCCCAGCCAGGAGCCCTCAGGAGAAACCCAGCAGTGAAATCACTCGTGTGCAGCCAGGCAGCTCAGCCAGGTTCTCACCCAGGAGCTGTGGGGATGATTTAAGAGGTTTGCTGGAGCTGTGCAGCCTTTACATCTGTTTTATCTCCCTTCAGCCCAGATGAATGAGCAAGGGGAGAGTGTGCCAGGGCCAGGGAAAAGCTGGAGGCTCCTCTCAGGGCTGTGTTCAGGCCAGCCCTGCAGCAGCATCTCCCAGCCAAGCAAAACATTGGTGCTTGCTCTTTTTTTTTTTTTTTTTTCCCCTCTTCTCATCTTTAACCACCTCCACCAGGACCCAGGGATGGATGGATGGATGGATGGATGGATGGATGGATGGATGGATGGATGGATGGATGGATGCTGTGTTTCCATCAGGGATGGGAGGAGGTGCTAAAACCCCCCCAGCCAAGGGGAGGAATCACCAGGGGAGGTTGCTGGAGGTGGGATGAACTTTCATTGGGTTGCAGGAGCTCAGGGCAGATGGTGGGGACTTGGTCTTGTGGATGGGGTTGGATTCAGTGTCCCCCATGCCCCAGAGCAGGGGGAGAGTCCCCTGGGCACCAGGAGCTCCAGCTCTGCCCTCTCCATGTTCCTGGAGCCTTCCCCATGGATCCTGGGGAGCTCCTGCTCTGCCCTGGGAGGCTGCTGGCAGAGGATATTAATGATTTCCCTAAGGGCAATGTTCAGGCAAACAGGTTTGTAATTTATTTTGCAGATTTACTGGAGTATTATTAATTTACTAGGCTAAACTCCATTAGGGGGAAGCATTCCTTTCTGAAATATAACTTATTCACAGTGCCCAGGCCCCCCCTCCCCTCTTCAGGAAGGGACTCCACTAGTTAAGAATTATTCAAATATTGATCTGGACATTTCTAATTAACTTGGCCCATGCATTATGATGCATAGGCATGCAAATTGATTTTCGCTGGCCCAATAATTAGATTTAATACCTGAGGTAACTTATATTTATGTGTTTAATTATTAGATTCATTAGCAATTTTAATAAATGCTATCAGCTCAGGAATTAACCACCACACTTGACACTTGTTGACTTTCCTGGGCGTTGGTGAAATAACTGGGTAAGCAGAAGAGGGGAGAGCAAAGCTTTTCTTCAGACTGCTGTGCAAGTAATTATCACATCCTGCTATATAATTATTAATCCATCCCTGCTGACTGCAGCCTGCTTGGCTGCTGAAACCAAGGCCATCTGTGATAAACAGACAAATATCTGACAGGCTCGTCCCACCAGGAAATGTGGGGAATATTAAAAAAAAACCTGTGAGCAGGGGGAGGAAGATGGGAGGAGAGAGGCATGAAGACTCACAGGGTGCTGTAGGAACTTCCCTGGGTAGTGTTGAGGCAGAAAACAAGGGGATTGCAGTGGCACAGGGATGCTGGAAGGGTCTGGTGGGAGATCCAGAGCTCCCTGGAGCTGGGGTGCACTGCTCCAAATTTCATAGAATCACAGAATGGGCTGGGTTGGAAGGGACCTCAGAGCTCATCAAGTCCAACCCTTGCTCCACTCCCCCCGTGGTTCCCAGCCCATGGCACTGAGTGCCACATCCAGGCTCTTTGGAAATATCTCCAGGGATGGAGAATCCACCCCTTCCCTGGGCAGCCCATTCCAATGGCTGAGCACCCTCTCCAGAAAGAAATTCTTTCCTAATATCCAACCTAAACCTCCCCTGGCAGAGCTAAAGCTCTGCCAGGGGAGGTTTAGGTTGGATATTAGGAAAAAATTCTTAAGATCATGGCTTCTTGTCCCACTGATATCAGCCCAACCCCCCCTGGCTCCAACCTCCTTTCAGGGAGTTGGAGAGAGTGATGAGGTCTCCCCTGAGCCTCCTCTTCTCCAGCCTCAACACCCCCAGCTCCCTCAGCCCTTCCTCACAGGAATTCTGCTGGATCCCTTCCCAGCCTCCTTGCTCTTCTCTGGACCTGCTCCAGCACCTCAATCTCCTTCCTGAGCTGAATTTTTTCCTGAATTTTTACAGTGCTTTGGGATAAACCTCCCTGCTCCTTCCCAATGGCTCTGCTGGGCAAGGCCTGTGCTTTCCTCCCTCTAAAAAAAAAAAAAGTCATCTCCTGAAAATGGAAGAATTAAGCCTCACTCTTAGGGGGGTTCAGCCAGGACCCAGCTGGGTGTCCCCAGAGCTCCCAGCAGTGCAAAGCTGGAGGAGGAGGGAGCTGTGGCTACAGCAGCCTGAGCCAAGCAAGTGCCTCAGTTTACCTCGGGATCCTTTCTATTTCAGCAACCCGGAGCCCTGAATCCCACCTAAAAAAAAAAAAACCAACTTTTTCCATCCGGGAAGATGGAAAAAACCCAAACTGCAGCACCAAAAAAAAAAAAAACAAAAAAAAACCAACAAAAAAAAAAGACTTTTGCTTTTCACCCCGGTGATTTGATGCTCAAGAGGTGGTCGGTACCAAACCAACCCCCCCGGGGCTGTTCAGGAAAGGTTTTTTTTTTATCCAATTCCTGCCCCTGCCTCCTGCTCCCCCTCCCCGCGGATTCCGAGGCGGCCGCCGGGAATTACTGAGCACTCCCTGCAATTTGGTGCCTGGGCCATTGGGAAATTGCCGACAATTTGGATGAAAATGGTTGGAAAATTGCAGTGTTTAGGCCGCTTTGGCGGGGCTGTGCTTCTGCAGAAATTGCAGAGGAAAACACCGGGCAGGGGCCGGGAGGGTTCGGAATCGGCGCTGCTGCCCTGCGGGGGGTGGGTGCCCCCTTCCCGCCCCCTTGGTCCTTTTTTTTTTATAAATAAATGTGTAAAGCAAACACAAAAAATTGCCCTTGAGGGAAGCAGAGGACAGATAAAAGCCTGGGAAGAAGGAAAATAGGAGTGGGAGCTGCCCCAGCCTTGCGTGTCCAACCCCATCCTCGCAAAACCCATCAGGCAGTGGAGGCAAGAAGCATCTTTTTTTTTTTTTTTTTTTTTTTTTTTTCCCTCTTTTTTTTTTTTCTTTCTTTTTCTTTTTTTTTTTTTTTTTTTAATTCTTTTTCTTTCTGGGAGCATGACGTTGAGGTTGCTGACGTGTTTGCTCACGTTTGTACATCTCCTCCAGAAATTGGACCCTTTCAACTTGTCTATCTGAGTTATTTCAGTCCCGGGTGAGCAATAAAAGGGTTTTTTGCAAAAAAAAAAAAAAAAAAAAAAAAGACAAAACCCAACTCATCTGGCACCACAGCGCTGTGTGGATAAGGCCATCCCCATCCTCATCCTTCATTCTGGGGGCTGTAAACTCCTTTTATTCAGCAGGATGAGCTCAAACCCTGCTCTGAGCCTTCCTGGGGGTCTCACGGTGAGGAACTGGGAGGGAAAACCAGATTTTTGGGTGCCACGCTGCTGCTCTCCTCTTCCTAAAACTTGAGTTCCCCCTCCCTTTCTCTCTCAGCATCCCTCTTTCCCTCTTCCCAAGAGCAGGAGCCCCACGAGCTCCATCTTGGAGGTTTTTTTTCAACCCAGAAACCACGTTACAGGCTGGAGGAAGGGAGGAACCAAACTGCCGAGCACCCAAAACTTGGTTTAAACACCCGGAATGAATGAGGTGCTAATTAATGAACAGCACAAGGAAAAAAAAAAAATAAAAGCAAACGGGCTTTAATTTGCATAAATATGCATTGCCAAAGTGCTGGGCAAACAAAAGGCAAGGAATGGCAGGAAAAGGAGGATTCCTCGGGCAGGATCCCAGCCGGGATGCTCAGCAGGGGTTTGGGTTGGGTTGTGTTGGGTTTGGGTTGGGTTTTTTTGGTTTTTTTCCTTAATTTCTCCTTCTGTCTCCGGTCCCCATCCAATCGGAAATCTCTAATCAGCCGCCGACACAAAACCCTGAGGTAAAAACCTCAGCACAAACCATGACCCAAAGCAGCTTTTTCCCTTTGTGCTCCTTCTGCAAAGGAAAATTTGGGGATTTTAGTAGGTAATCCTCTTAATTACAGCTAATGGGAGTGTTGATTGGGCTGAAGGAAGGGGGGGGTCAGCCCCTGGCTTGTTCAGAGGGTAATTACACAGCCAAGAGTTAATGGCTCATTTGGGAGCATCCTTCAATCCCATCCCCATCAATCCACTGGGAATGGTCCCGGTGGGAATGAGCCAGGAGCCTTCTGGGGGTGCTGAGGAGTCAGGGATTGTCCCCTCCCCAGAGCAGCAGCGGGGGGAGGCCTCGTTTCTTGGAAATCTTTTTATTTTTTGGGTTTGTTTGGGTAGGAGAGGTGTCCTGGGAGCTTCTGGGAGCAGAAAAATTACTGCAAAGTAATCATAAATATCCTTTCAACAGCTCATTGAGGTGCCTCCTGTCCAACAGACAGATGGACAGATAGAAATGAGGAATTAGGATGGTTTATAATTCCCTCTTGGAACTTCTTCTCTGCTGCTCTCTGGGCCATTTATTCGACCCCATTAGCTGATTTTTATTTTGATATTGTAATTTTCATTTTGGAGAAAGCACCCGCGGGAACTGGATGGGGACTCAGCAGCAGCAACTGAAGGGAAGGAATAACTTCTATTAAACATAATAATATTTTACTCAAATAAGGGAAGAGACCCAAATGATGTAAAGATATGGACACATAACTGAATGCAATCAAGTTGCTGCAGCTTGCAGGCTTGAGCAGGGGAAAAAAATGGTAATTTCTGTGCTATTAATTTGAAATAGTTGGGAAATAAAGGTTTTTCTCTGCCATGGGTGTGCTGAGGATGGGTGGATGGGTGCCAGCTCCCAAACTGGCTGTGGGGTGCTGAGGGGTCCTGAAGGGCTCATCAGGTTGGCAGAAAAGGGAGAAGAGGGATTAAAAGCCATGAATCAGGATTAAAAGCCATGAATCAGGGTGAAAAGCCATGAATCACATCCTCATCTCCTTCCTTGAAGGACTTGCAGAAAGAAAATGGGAGTGGGGATGGGGGGCATGGGGGGGATGGGGGGATGAGGGGGATGAGGGGGATGGAGAGATGGTGGGATGGAGGGGATGGAGGGGATGGAGGGGATGGAGGGGATGGAGGGGGATGGGGGGATGGGGGGGATGGGGGGGATGGGAGGGGATGGGGGGCATGGGGGGGATGGGGGGATGGGGGGGATGGGGGGATGGAGGGGATGGGGGGGATGGGGGGGATGGAGGGGATGGGGGGATGGGGGGGATGGGGGGATGGAGGGGATGGGGGGATGGGGGGGATGGGGGGATGGAGGGGATGGGGGGGATGAAGGGGATGGAGGGGATGGGGGGGATGAAGGGGATGGGGGGGATGGGGGATGGAGGGGATGGGGGGGATGGGGGGGATGGGGGGATGGAGGGGATGGGGGGGATGAAGGGGATGGAGGGGATGGGGGATGGAGGGGATGGGGGGATGGAGGGGATGGAGGGGATGGGGGGATGGAGGGGATGGGGGGGATGGGGGGATGGAGGGGATGGAGGGGATGGAGGGGGATGGGGGGATGGAGGGGATGGGGGGATGGGGGGATGGAGGGGATGGAGGGGATGGAGGGGATGGGGGGATGGAGGGGATGGGGGGATGGAGGGGATGGGGGGATGGGGGGATGGAGGGGATGGAGGGGATGGAGGGGATGGGGGGATGGAGGGGATGGGGGGGATGGGGGGGATGGGGGGGATGAGGGGGATGAGGGTGATGGGGGGATGGAGGAGATGGGGGGGATGGAGGGGATGGGGGGGATGGGGAGATGGGGGGAATGGGGGGATGGAGGAGATGGGGGGGATGGAGGGGATGGGGGGGATGGGGAGATGGGGGGATGAGGGGGATGGGGGGGATGGAGGGGATGGGGGGGATGGGGGGGATGGGGGGATGAGGGGGATGGGGGGGGATGGGGGGGATGGGGGGATGGAGGAGATGGGGGGATGGAGGGGATGGGGGGGATGGGGGAGATGGGGGGATGAGGGGGATGGGGGGGATGGGGGGATGGGGGGATGGGGGCTATGGGGGGGATGGGGGGGATTGAGGGGATGGGGGGATGAGGGGGATGAGGGGGATGGAGGAGATGGGGGGTATGGGGGGGGATGGGGGGGATGGGGGGGATGGGGAGGATGGGGGGGATGGGGGGGATGGGGAGGATGAGGGGGATGGGGGGATGGGGGGGATGGGGGGGATGGGGGGGATGAGGGGGATGGGGGGGATGGGGAGGATGAGGGGGGATGGGGGGGATTGGGGGGATGGGGAGGATGCTCCTCACAGGCTCCAATCCTCCCTCCTTCCCTTGGCAAAGATTTGTGAGAGGCAGCTGAGAGATTTCCTGGCAAAGAGAGGGGAGAGGAGATGAAATCAACCTGTTCATCTTGCTCTTCTAACACAGTTTGAAAGATGCTTAAATATTTATTAAAAAAAAAAAAAAAAAAAAAGGGGAAGCTGGGGAGAGGGGGGGAAAATAGAGGGAGGGGGGGTACATTAAATGAAAATGTTTATTATCTCATGATTTGTATTTAATAAGTCCCAGTTACAGCTGGAGGATGGATTTCCTGCCATAAATATCTTTCCCCTTTCTCTGGGCCCAGCTGGGAAGGGCTGGGGACAGGGGCTGATGCTGCAAGGTGGGAGTAAGAAGGACACACTCCCAAATTTTTGGCTTTTTAGGGACTGTTTCAGCTGGTCCTGGCAGAGAGGCAGGAGGAGGGGAACTGCTGTCCTGCTGCTGGTGTCTGGGGGGTGCTCAGAGGATTTGTTAAATTCCCTTTTTCCCCAGCATCTTCCCCCCCCTCCCCCCATCCCTCCCTGGAGCTTTGCTGGGAAACCAAAGCTCTGGTTGAGCAAATCCCAGGGTGGGTTGAGCTCCAGGAGGGGCAGTGGGAGGGCTTTTAAATATTAACAACGCGGGGAAAATCCGATGGAACTTAAGTGACTTTGAATGCAAAGCTCTGATTAACTGCCGGAGGGGATTATTGGAGAGGTAAATGGAAAGCAAGGCAGGGAATTGCCTGATAGGGAATTGATCAGAGGCTCCCTTTGGACCAGGGAGGGTTTATTAGCCCCGGTACCTGATGCTGCTCCTCAGAAGCCTGGTTAGCCAAGCTCCTCTGGCTCATTCTTCCTCCCAGCTTATTAGAAATCCCCGGGTAGCCAAATATCTCCAAATAGGATGAAGCTGTATTTACCAATTTGGGAGGATTAGGAGGAACAGAATGATTAAGATCCCTATCGGAGGCAGCTGGGAGGTGGCTGCTGGTTTCCTTTTGTTTGATCTCCACTTTGGGAAAAGCAGCAGCCACGGCCCCTGATGCCCCCAGTGGGTCCCACCGGGCAGAGGATGCTGAGCTCCTCTCAGATTCCCCCCTCCCTTCCCCAAATTTTTAACCTTAAGCTTCAAGAAGCCAGAAAAAGCTCCCCAAGAAGCAGCAGAAGAGGGGGCTGTGTGCTCCTTTGCTCCAAGGTTTTCTGGGCCTTTGGGTTCATCTCTCGGGGCATCCTGTGCCTCCCCAGTGGGGTTTGAGGAGCTTTGGGGTCAGATGCTCCCAGTGCCTTTCCCTCAGCCCCAACTGGAGCCAGGGCAGGGATGGGAAGGGAAGGATTGCACCAGCTTTGTGATAAATGCTTCTGGCAGGGATGGGTGGGTTTATTAACTCCATTTGTCTTCCCTGGCCACACAAATAGTGGCAATAAATCACCCGGGCAGTGACACGAAGGACAGAGCTCCTGGGGACAGCCTGGCCCTGATCCTGGCTCCTGGAGCCAGCAGAGCCCCTCTTGGCTTTGCAAACCAGGAGAGAGAAGTTTGGCACTGGGAGTGGAGTGGGAAAAAGTCACTGGTGGGTTTACTGGGAGTAAACCCCAGAGGTCTGAGATTTGTCTGGAGTGGATGCCAAGCTGCTCTGAGGGGGGAAACTGAGGCAGGGAGCCCTGATCCTGGCTCATGGAGCCAGCAGAGCCCCTCTTGGCTTTGCAAACCAGGAGAGAGAAGTTTGGCACTGGGAGTGGAGTGGGAAAAATCGGTGGGAATGAAACCCAGAGGTCTGAGATTTGTGTGGGGTGGATGCCAAGCTGCTGGCAGGGGGAAACTGAGGCAGGGAGCCAGCAGAGCCCCTCTTGGCTTTGCAAACCAGGAGAGAGAAGTTTGGCACTGGGAGTGGAGTGGGAAAAAGTCACTGGTGGTTTACTGGGAGTAAACCCCAGAGGTCTGAGATTTGTCTGGAGTGGATGCCAAGCTGCTCTGAGGGGAGGAAACTGAGGCAGGGAGCCCTGATCCTGGCTCATGGAGCCAGCAGAGCCCCTCTTGGCTTTGCAAACCAGGGGAGAGAGGTTTGGCACTGGGAGTGGAGTGGGAAAAATTGGTGGGAATAAACCCCAGAGGTCTGAGATTTGTGTGGGGTGGATGCCAAGCTGCTCTGAGGGGGAAACTGAGGCAGGGGGCCCTGATCCTGGCTCGTGGAGCCAGCAGAGCCCCTCTTGGCTTTGCAGACCAGGGGAGAGAGGTTTGGCACTGGGAGTGGAGTGGGAAAAAGTCACTGGTGGTTTACTGGGAATAAACCCCAGAGGTCTGAGATTTGTCTGGAGTGGATGCCAAGCTGCTGCCAGGGGGAAACTGAGGCAGGGGGTCCTGATCCTGGCTCATGGAGCAAGCAGAGCCCCTCTTGGCTTTGCAAACCAGGGGAGAGAGGTTTGGCACTGGGAGTGGAGTGGGAAAAATCGGTGGGAATGAAACCCAGAGGTCTGAGATTTGTCTGGAGTGGATGCCAAGCTGCTGCCAGGGGGAAACTGAGGCAGGGGAGCTGTCCTGGAGACAGCCTGGCCCTGATCCTGGCTTGTGGAGCCAGCAGAGCCCCTCTTGGCTTTGCAGACCAGGGGAGAGAGGTTTGGCACTGGGAGTGGAGTGGAAAAATCGGTGGGAATAAACCCCAGAGGTCTGAGATTTGTGTGGGGTGGATGCCAAGCTGCTGTGAGGGGGAAACTGAGGCAGGGGGGTGGTACCACTGTGGCAGGGGGTGACTGGGAGCCACCAGACCCATCTGCACCCACAGACTGGTGCAGATGGAAGGTGCTGCCCACAGCAGCGTCTCCTGGTCCCCATCCCCCACCCCATTCCCAGGGGGAGCCAGTGCTGAAAATCTGGGTTAAAACCTGGTGTGGGCTGGAGGCAGCGCTGGGCCTGCTGGTGACCCAGCACGGGCAGGGCCCTGCAAATCCACCTCCTCCTGAAAACTCTTGGTTTTTAACGTTTGCTTTACCAGAAGAGCCCCCGCTTATCGATCCGGGCGTGCGCGGCACCCGCAGGCAGCGAGCGATGGGATCCCGGGATCCTTCCTGCCCCCAAATCTGCCCCTGGATGTGGGACGGACACCTCATCCCCACACCTTGGCTCCCCGGGGCCTCCCGGGATATCCCAGCTGGAAATCCAGCTGCAGGCTCCTGGAGGAGCTGGGTTTGGGGCAATCAATCCGTGGTGGGCAGCGAGATCCAAGGGCTCGGAGCCCGGGGCCGGTGGTAATAGAAAAGTAAAAATGTTTTGTTTCAATTTTATTGCTGCCATTTGTTCTCTTTCAGCTCTGGTCTTCTAGAGAAATACAGATTTGATGCTGGATTGACTGTTTATATTGAATATTGCTGGGTCACGGGGAGGGATATTTTTTTTTTTTTTTTTTTTTTCCGTGGGATTTCCAAAGAGAAATCAGACACATTTCCTGCCTTGGAAAAGCCCAGTTTGTTTTGAATGGGGATGGGAGTGTAAACTCCAACATTTTCCCTGGAACCCCTCCTTCCAGAGCACCCCCCCAGCATCCCTATTCTCCCTCATTCCCACGTGGAAGCAGAGAAGGGTGGGAAATGGTGATTTTTCCTCTGGACTGGAGGTGTGGGGCA